>NW_017307292.1:328561-332490 GCF_000935625.1 Nanorana parkeri
GGGGGGGGGGGGGTGGGCAGTGAGAATTCCAGGAGAAACAGATCCAAGCATGGGGCGGCTCTGGGAGGGCAGGAGAAGATGACAGCTGGCGGCAGTGCTTGGGCTGATGACGGCTATTATTTTACAGGGGTCCAAGGGGGGGGGCCTTCTGATATGACCATGAGCTTATAGCAGAAGAGTGAAAGCTACTGATGTAAGGCTTACTGATGTAGCCAGCTGCAAGTGGTTGTGTTACGTCGTAAGCCTTACATCGGTGGCGGCGAAAGGGTTAAAGTGCAACAGAAGCCAATTTTTGTTTTGGATATAGTGGAGAGCAATTAGAACGCCTGCCAGGTCTTTGTTGCTGTCTATGTTCCCATTAGAAAGGGCGAATCTTTCTAATTGTCCTGATAATCGTTATCACTGAAAATGAAAGAAAATCCCAAATTTTGGGTTCTCATCAAAACAGGAATAGATGGGAAATCTTCCAATGGACGTTTTAGTGACCCTGCTGACCAAAAGGGATTACCCTCACTTTGGAGGGATTTTCTTTCACTTCCTGTTGTTTTCAGACAGGAAATGAAAAAAGCCTTCAGTTCTACTTCAAGAAAAAAACGGCAGAAAATGTGCTAACAGTTTTATCTTCTGAATGGACTTCACAATCTCCTATACAAACTGAAACAACCTCAAGATGTATAGACATATGTAATGTGCAACAGTATTATCCATGAATGCCTTGTATTGCACAATACCATAAACTGTCAAAGAGCCCAGCTGAATAAAGAAGTTCTTTCACTCAATTTAGATGAAGGCAATGACATTTGTTATAGGATCATTTTGCATACTTGTGAATAGAGAATTTTCTGCTGCTACATGGCTTGGATGCAATACAAGGACACTCTCTCAAATGCCCCACCACTTTGTCAATAAAACAAACAAAAAACAAACAAAGAAACACGAAACTGGCTACATCACCTGGTTTATAGTCTTCTCCATCTGAACCAACCCCAGATTTGGGAGAGTATTCTTTATGAATTCTACAATAGATTCAAGGTTTTCTTGCTGTAATATTAGGGGCTTGTGACTGCCCAGTAAACTTAGAGCAACCTTAAATATAACTTCTGATCCCTGCAGAAAAATCAGATCTAAAAGAAGAACACAAGGGCATTAAAAAAAGTTTTTTTCATGAGTATAGCCATACCAGAAACACTTTACAAAAAATATGGACAATAATGTGAAACAAAGGAACTAGCCATGTCAGTAGGCCAAAATAATTATCTTTGTTTCTATGAAACTTCTCCAGCCAAAACATTTTAATTTTAAGAACGGTTGGTTATGGCCATTTGTCAGAAAAGTGATGAGAAATCTCTCCAATAGGCCCAGACAAAGCAAAAGCACCTTTCTAGCCGAGCGAGAAAGGGTTACAATTTCTTATTGCTGTTTTTTCCTTCCGATTCTGGTGACAACTCCTTCCCTTATTTTTGTTTGGGTGTTACAAGGACAGGAAGTGAGGGAACATGTCTCCAACAGAGTCAAACACAGTATTAAAAAGAACAAACTGAAATTTTAAAAGCTGAACTCAGGGGTAAAAACAATTTTTGCACATCTGCTAAGTAAAAATTAACTACCCTTAATGATGTGTTTCCACATTGGTGGATGACAGCTCCATTAGGTAAAAACTCAAACTTTCATTCATCCCAACACTGCTGTAAAACACTGAACAGCTGTTGCTGAAACTTACAGATGCGGCTCTAGTACAGGGCATGCAGTGAAGGAAAGTGGGCCACTTGCACTTATCCACCTTGTCTATTTAATAGACATCTTGTATTATTTTCATAAAACGCAAAGTGTTCTGTGATTGGATGAGGTAAGGACTGACGTTCATCCGCTCCTCCTCTATTCACAGAATGCCTTGTATTCTGTGAAAATATGTTTTCTAAATAGAGGAGGTGGAGGGCAATTAACCCACTGTATTCACTGTACTAGATCTGGGACTGTGGTGCAGAGTATACACACCTGAAAGATATGAAATTGGGTGTTCTCCTTTGAAGATGTAAATATCAATATATGATGCAGGCACATAGTACAGGATTGAGGTGATTACGCAAGTCCTTCACATACCTTTTGAAAATTAAAAGGTTGTGATATGTAAAATATTAGAGTTGAAGAAATGAAGAAGTTAATCTACATACTTTGTGGGGTTTGTGCATATACCAAAATTTAGCAAACTAGAATTGCTTTCTGAATGCAGATCTCAAGACTAAAAAGAAATTCACTGTCTGCTTAGGGCCACCTTCCCCAATATCTGTGTATAAACATTAATTTATGAATAAATTATTTTCATGAATTCATTGGATAGCCAGGTATATATTGTTCTTAGTAATGTTTTATTATAAAATTGTAAAAAAAAAATGCCAAGTCATTGTGTTAAAAAAAAAAAAAAATCTCAGTCAAGATTCTTACAGATTTCCTTATAGCATTTCTGAACTGTGTATGACCTCTTTGGGCTCTAGGAGCTAGTCAGCATCATGGCTACACATGAAACTGAACACAGATCTGCTCTTTCACAATCAAAACATTAGTCACAGCTCAACTGTCACTTCTCACACTCCACAATCCAGCTCTGTTTAGACAGAGAAAACACAAGAGCACAAGTGGTTTCAGACTGCTGTCACAGCGGGGACAAGTCCTATAATAGGTACTACCCCTCCTTTCTCTGTAATTTAATGCTTAGCTAGGGAGTGCCCCGGTTCTGGCCAGACAATCAGGTCCGACAAGAGTACCTGTAAATGTGCCCTACGTTGCCGAGTGTAGTTTGATCATTCCGTAGCCTTCAAAAGTTACCAAAATCCATAGAATGAAACAGCTGACAGAAGGATAACTTTAGTTCCTATAAAAGAGGTCCAATAGAGAAGCAGGTGACCATTTTAAAAGAGCACAAATATAAAAGAGTGGATGCATTGGGCCCCATCAACTTGAACATGTCAGCCTCCCTGCACATTCCACTATGACAGGCGGTTGCGCATACCTCTACAGTGCATAAAAAGCGTTGCCAGTCTTCTAATATTGCATTGCGGTTACCTGGCCACTTCATATGCAGAGGTTAGGTTCTTCTGTAAGATTTTGCATGAATTATTATTATAAAGAATTTATATAGCGCCAACAGTTTGCGCAGCGCTTTACAATATAAGGAAGACATTACAATCACAATACAAGACAAGATGGTAAGGAGGGCCCTGCCCCTGGGGGCTTACAATCTCAAAGGGATATATCTACTCAATATTACACATTATTTTATGGAGTACAAAAAAAAACCTTTACATCAGCCCCTGTCTACAAAGCTGTTTAAATACTTATGTCCAGATCACACATTCTAGAACTCTCTAAAAGACTATTAACATAACAGAATGTTTTGAATTATGCATGAAAACCAAAATCAGACAGAGAAACTAATGACAATACCCAAGAACATGGAGATGACGCAACTCCTGGCAGACAAAATTCCTTGTGGACCAGGCTCATAGCAGCAAAATAGTGCCATCTCCCTAGTGTGTTGGGCCTTAAAGACATCTCCCACATTTTGCAAAAATAAATGCACCCACATTTTAAAAAATGTGCATTTACGTTTTTGCATTGGGCCTGGAGAGCATTTAACCGTCATCAGTGGATCATAGGTGCAATGCACAAGCTACTGCAGACCTTTCCCTCAGCCCCAGGTCAGTATGGACCTTCAATTATGGGGCACGACTACAGTCAAAGGACTACAAATGCAGAGATGTCAACACATTTGTACTCCACTGAGATCAGCGAGTCCCTCTGCTGCGATGGCAGATGGAACTTGTAAATGGATGACATAAGTGTGCGGGCAGAGCCACACACAGTCGTTTTAAATTCTAATGAAAACAGAATGCCACATGGGAACACAAGGCCCTGTCATTCAGGTAAGGGTG
>NW_017307292.1:332502-333204 GCF_000935625.1 Nanorana parkeri
CACAAACAAGTCCCTGTCATTCAGGTAAGGGTGGGTGGGGTGGGGGTTGGAAAATGTGGCCATGTTTATATGACACCTTAATTATGGGTGGGACATGAAACGTGGTCAGAAAGATGGAGTATGCTTTTAACCCTTTCTCTGCCACAGACGTAACGTTTATGTGGGTGGCAGCGGGCCCGTTTAAACAGACTCCTGGCAACTCTGTTTACAAATGTAAAGCCGGCTGTCGGCTTTACAACGTAAGCTATTCTGGCGGCGTCAAAATATCTTCCATGGGCCGGTTAAGTGCCTGACCCGCCCGACAGCCGCATGTTGGGTGCCGGTGGGAAGCTGGGGAGGAGCGTGGCGAACTTCCGTTCACCAATCTCATCCCCGTACTATGGGACCAGGAGCGATGCGTATTGCATCACTTCTGGTCTCTGAGCTGTTATTGCTCAGCTCCTGAAGCCAAGCAATAAGCTATTGAAGTGCGATTAGCACTTTAATAGCTTATTTAGAGTAGAAAGGGGATAATAAAGAGTGTGCAAAAACAAAAAAAAGGCATTGTCAGTGAAAGGGTTAAAGTGTATCTCTAGGCAAAATTTAATTTCAAGAGGTGTATACAACTCACTTTCTATGGGAAGGGTGGGTGTGTGTAAGTATATGTACATGGGCAGAAACATGAATCGTATATGCAGGGAATGCAGTCTCTGACCAATGCCC
>NW_017307292.1:333253-386271 GCF_000935625.1 Nanorana parkeri
CAGCCACTAAATTCTGCTAACATACTGCCTGCTGGAAAAAAGAAGAGGCCAGGCACAGCCAGAAGCTATTAATTATTAGTAGAGGCCAAATCAGTTAAAATGTTCGACAGTTACTCCCGGAAATAGCATTTGCTTATGTACAGAAATGTGTTTCATTTTAAAGATGAACTACTTTCCTGCCTACTTCTAGTATAAGGACCTTGTGCATGCCACGGCACTGCAGTTGCTGAGATTTTCTAAAATAAGCCCCATGTAAAAGGCTTTCCATTTCTATTAGAGTATGTAAAGCTAAAAACAAAAGAATATATTGCAGCTTACTGGTCTATGAATGTGATGGCAGCATTCATTTTAATCTTTTAGGGCAAGAACATTTTCAGCAAATAAAGAAAATATCTGTTGATCCTGCCAGAAATGCAGTGTCCTTGCTGTGAAATTACATGATAGCCGAAACATCCTTTTTTGTGTAAACTACTGGTTTTATCAATCCACCGAGATGAACAAAGGTAGACGTGTGAAGTCCAGACCAGGGGCGGACTGACAACACATTGGGCCCCCGGGCAATACAAGATTATGGGGCCCCCCTGTGCAATGCAAAGAATGCATGGCAGACCTCAGACCGGAACCAATACACGTCACACTTCAGACCAGAACCAATACATGGCAATCAGCTGTGTTAAAGCAGCCACAGTAGTGTCTGTTGGACCCGGGAGGCTGGGGACACTGCCACTTTAACACAGCCACATCAACGGTATTAGTTTGGCTCCGGCTCAGGCGAAAACAGCAAAGAGATGGCGCACACAGCTGCCTTTCCTTTAGTGGCGACTCTAGGAACAATATATGGGGGGGCACATAAGATACTACAGTCAAATCTGGGTGGGGCACTAATACTTTTCATTGCATGTTGCAACCGCTGGGAGCAGAGAGCTGAATTGCGGATGGCATCTGCGCCCCGCGGTTGTGACATGTAGTCCAACGCCGACCACAATCCTGAATACCGCAACCGTCGGCACCGATGCCATCCACAATTAAATCAGCTATCGGCGCCCGGTAGGCATGGGCTTACTAGCAACTTTTAGCAAAGGGGCAAGTACAACCCAGAGGCCCATGGTGCAGTAACTTGGCCCCTCTCACGCTCTGCCTCTTCCCCTGCCTGCAACTTTTGCCATCCATGTAACGGTAGTGTGAACGGTCGGGTGATGTGAGGAGTCACTAGTAAGTCCATGAAACGGACGACTGGCTGGGGGATGGTGCTCTCCTCCCACTGGGCTCTCTACCTGGTTCTAGCTTTACTCCGCTCCATGTCTACTACTTAGGCACTCTCACCCACTGTAGACGGCCGCTGGCTGTTCATGCTTCTGGGCAGTGAGCTGTGGGAGGTTAGTGGGAGGCGCCGGACAGTGTCAAAGTCAGTGTTCTATAATTTTTCTCGATCCTATACATTTTCTCGACTGTGTCACTTCCAGTGGGGCCGAGTCATTCGAATCGGCTGTTTTCATGACGCCCTTTCCTTATGACATGCGCACCTGGAATAGACGTGGCAGAGAAATTTATCGGTTGAGGAAAATTAAAGCACGCTGGTAGTGGAGGGATGACTCGTCAGTGCTGTGCGCGTGTACGACTGCTGCGACCCTGGTAGTTCTGCCACTAACTCCAAGCTGTAGAGGGACTACAAATCTCAGCACAACAACAATGTAGAATAATACCACCAGCTATAGAGGACTATAAATCTCAGAAATACATTGTACAGCAATGAAGAATACCAACAGCTATAGGGGACTATAAATCCCAGCAATACAGTATACAGCAATGCAGAATACCAACAGCTATATAGGAATACATTATACATACATTGAGGGGAATTTATCAAAACTGGAGAAGACAAAATCTGGAGCAGTTGTGCATGGCAACCAATCAGCTTCTCTGTCATTTTCAAACCTTAACTGAACAAACTAAAGAGAGAATCTGATTGGTTGCCATAGGCAATGGCTCCAGATTTTGTCTGCTCCAGTTTTGATAAATTCCCCCCAAATATAATGTTTTATTATGTTGTATTATGTTCCCAGGGACATTTAAAAATGTCCCTGGACTTTATTTAAAATTTTTTGTCACCTTACCCTGGTATAATAATAATCAAAATTAAATCTAGTTTAGGCACAGAGTACACAGTCAGGGTTGTTTAGCGAGTGTTTCAAAGAAGAACGAATGGTCTGAGACTGTAGAAACTAATCACATTCAAACCTGTACTGGAAAATGACGCTAAACCTTCGCGTCCACAGGGGCGTGCATCTGTACCTGTACCGATCTGCAAGTGTGTCAGCGCATAGCAGCCGGCTGCAGTCATTGAATTGTACAGATGGCTGTGCACACCAGCTATCATTCTCGGGCGAAAGGTTTTCAGGTGGACGTGCATGCTGTACCGCTGTGCACGCCCGTGTGAATGATGCCTTCGAGAATAAAAATTTGACCATTATTGGTTACAAGATAAACCCTTCTCAAAGCCACGCTGATAAACAAGGTCAAATGTCATGGGTTTTCTATTTCTTAGCTTCGAAAGCTGATACTATTCAAGAACGTGGAGAGGACTGCTCTGTATTTGTCACATATATGGCAGTTAGGAGGCGGAGGCGGCATCTGAAACTACAAGATAAAGAACAAAAATGCCAAGAATTTGAAAAACGTCTAAGGAAAGCCTTAGGTGGGTCAGAGAAGGATGGATAGACAAATGAACACATATATAGTCAGACACGTAATTAAGAAAAACCAAGGTGATGGTATTAGCACAAACCATATTCATCTGTCAGTCACATCAGTTTTTCACTAGAATCCTATAAAGCAGGGGTCAGCAACCTTTTACACACCAAGTGGCATTTTTGAAACCATGGTACAACCGAGTGCCAGTGAACAATAGCACGCTTTAGTGTTAGTTACAGTTAAATTTTTTCACTCATGGCTGTACTGCTAATAGTAAGGTAAACTCACTATTTTAATGTGTTTACCTCGCCAGTAGCAGCACAACTATAAGGGAAAAATATTGAATAACTGGTGCACACACAAAACATGTTCATATTTACATGTGCTGAAAAGTAAACTGGACTTTTTTAGTGTGATGCCTGTGTCTTTATTTCATGGTTCAGTTGTGCAATCTCTGACCTCTAGGATGTTACTGTCAGCTGACCTCAGACCAGCACCAATGCATACTTTGAATGCCAGATCTCAGAGCAGCACCAATGCCCTGCAGACCTCAGGCCAGCAGCACCAATGCCCTGCAGACCTCAGGCCAGCAGCACCAATGCCCTGCAGACCTCAGGCCAGCAGCACCAATGCCCTGCAGACCTCAGAGCAGCAGCACCAATGCCCTGCAGACCTGAGAGCAGCAGCACCAATGCCCTGCAGACCTCAGGCCAGCAGCACCAATGCCCAGCGTGGGTAAACCCTAACAATGAACTTTTCTCATTTGGTCCCTGTCATTCCGTTGAACATGCCATTAAAAGCTTTCTTCTGTTCAAAAATGCTAAAAAAAATAAATCCTTCTAATCCTTCGTCATTTTATCCGCTGATAACTGGTCATGCTCAGTTACATTGTTCCCAGCTGTCTCTGAGGACTACAGAACCTCTCTCATCCAAGTTATGAAGAGAAGACAGGGTGAGTGAATGAGTGTTGTCACTATGACAAGGATAGACACGATGACACTGGTAAGCAACAATATGTTAACATTTTGTTCTTTAATTTAGATATGCTTTAATAGATTTCACCCACTGGTTACATTTACTATTGCAATATAGAGCCACTGATACATTACCTTGGCTTGTATTTACAAGCATAACCTGTATAAGGGCCTGTTCACACGACGTCCGTTTTGTGTGCTGACCGGCTCCGTACGCTGCTGCACTCAAAATGCATCCCAATGTAGCTCTGTACACCCTGCATAGTTTGGCTAACAGAGAACTCTCTCTTTCCCACCTTCCTTTTTAGATAGAAGAATCCTAAAGTTTTATGAGAACTGTGACTATTAACCTTACATTCTCTGAGGTCCCTTGAATGGTCTAGGTATAAGCAAAGAGTATATAAAAACAATAATGCAGGGCCCCACCACAAAAAAAGAATTAAAAAAATTAATAATTGACAGTCGGTACACGGAATAAAGCACATGATATTGTAAAATAGTTCTATAGTTCTTATTGCAGTTTTTAAAAATACACTGTCATCTTGCCCATGCAAGGTAAAGTTACAGTGTCTCTGCAATGGGCCCAGCCCTGCCCCCTATATACTCACCTTACCTGCACATCTGCCTCTGTTATAGCTGGTGATAAAATCAGTGGGGCTGGTGATCCGGGGGAGCGGTGGCATTACTCTATCATGTAAGAGTGCCTGGGCCTAGAAATCAGCTGCTATGTCCCAGCACAGTATAAGGGAGCAAGGCACATGCTCCATCATACCCACAAGCATCGGGAAATGTTGCTGACTAAGAGAAAGAAAGCAGCAGGGTACGGCAGGCACAGTTAAGTATAAGGGCCTGTGTCCATGGACTTGTTCACTTCAAGGCGTTTACATTCCTATAGAAAACTTGCTTAACCTCCCTGGCGGTATGATTATGTCAGGAATTTTGTACCAAAAGCGGTACAATTTTTTTGCTTGGAAATTTGGTGTTATGTATTGTAGGCCTGCAATTCTTAGCAAATCTTAGGAATAACTCACCTAAATCTGTCCAAACAAGAGTCCAGTAGACATCCCAGGTATGATAAAGTTTGAAACACGAAATTAAAAAATTAATTGTATTGTGTGTATTCTGTGTACATTGCAACTTTTCACTTTTGAATTTTCCGCCGGCTGTGATGCCCGATAACGAAACTAAAAGTTAGATGCCGGCATCTGACTTTTAGTTTAGTTTTCGGGCCGCGTACAGAGGAGGACGCCGCGGGCTCGCAGGGACAAGGTGAGTGTCACTTTTCTCTGCAGTCCCGAGTCTGGCTCGGGGTTACCGCTCCTGGTATGGAAAATTAACCCCGAGCCAGACTCGGGAATACCGCCAGGGAGGTTAAAGCAGGTCAGAAGGAGGTAATCTGCAAGTCAAATGTGCAAAACAGACAGCGTCTTGTCCTTGTGTAATACAGTTTATTAATCAATGAACATACAAGCTGACATAAAATACTACTCACATGGTAATCACTGAATGAATGGTACAAGGCAGACCCCACACAAAGCTGCCTTGCTAGCTAATATAGTGAATAAGTTGCGCTTGATCTAAGTGAATGTGAATACCAGAGTAAAGAATAAATCATAAACAACCCATAAACATCTATATAAATGCCGTAATCTTCTACCTCATTGTGTAATCGATACGTCAGTGTGTAAATGTCCAAGAAATTATTGAGGCATGTGTTATGTGTAGTATGTAGCGTAATATTATTCTGCATTGATATACAATGCATTGTTTGGGATTTGTAGTCCTCTATAGCCAGTGCCATTCGACATTGCTGAATAATGCATCGCTGGATTTTGTAGTCCTCTCTAGCTGATGGCATTACTCTGCAATGCTGTATAATGTATTGCTTGGATTTGTAGCGTGCATCGCTGGGATACCTAGTTCGAATTCCGGCCAGGTCAGTATCTACAAGCAGTTTGCATGTTCTTCCTGTGCTTGAGTGGGTTTCCTCCAGCTACCCCGGTTTCCTCCTGCACTCCAAAGACAATGCTGGTATGTTAATTGGCTCCTGTCTAAATTGGCCATCGTAAGTATGCATGTGAGATAGGGACCTTAGATGGAAAGCTCTTTGAGGGTAGGGGCTGATGTGAATGTGCAACTATTTAAAGCACTGCGTAAATTGTTGGCGCTATATAAATACCAATAATAAATAATATCGATTTGTAGTCCTATTTAGCTGATGGTATTCTGCATTGCTGTATAATTTATTGCTGAGATTTGTATTCCCTCTACAGCTTGGAGTGAGTGGAAGAACTATCAGCGATGCGTTTGCAGCTGGGATTGGGCCCTGGCATGTCACCTCTGTCCTAATATCATTAGTCTGTATTGTTTTAAAAAACCGTCACATGACACTAAAAAAAAAAAAAAAAGCATTCGTAATTGGTATCGTGAGTACTTGAGGAAAAGTATCGGTACTCGTACTCAGTCTGGAAAAAAAATGGTATCGGTGCATCTCTACATTTTAACAACTCCCCCATTGATATCTTTAGCTATAGGCATTGTAGAGAAAATGGTCTTCCAAGTTCACACCAGGGAATAAAATATCAACTCCTCTCTCCTTATTTTCTATGGCAGCTGAACTTGGCAACCTGCCAGCCTCCTAATGTAGACAAACACTTGGTGCTGTAAACTGTTAGAAATGGACTAAAACCGGACTTGAGTCTCAGTTGTGATTTTGAGAATTACTTAGGCATTACATACAGCTAAAGATATCAGTTACAGATTGTTTAAACGCTCTTTTTCTGCTTGAGATTAAGAATGATTGTTGAGAATATGGGGCATATTTATAAAGCAGTAAATGTCACCAATCAATTCATCAAATCATGCCTTGCAGGTAAATCTTCCTGGTGCATGCGTTTTAAATTACAGTGATTGAATAACTTGCAGTGAATATTTGGTGGATCTGAGATTCGCTGCAATAAAAATGTAAGGTGGTAATATATACAGAAGATAATGTTACTGTAGTGTTCAGGATGCACTGCCTTGAAACTTCTTGCTCTCCATCCAACCTGTGGGCCAGCGAGCGGACAACTGTTGTGCTTTGCTGGGTTATTCTTCATTTTTCTCCCTGTTTGCAAGTGTTCCAGAACTGTGCATCAATGTAACTAAGCTTTTAGTACCTGGACCCTGTCCTAAATAGCTATTTTAGTAAATTGAATTTCAATTATTTGTATATTTATTTCCACTTTTGTAGACAAACCTGAGGAAACACCACAATATACTGAATGTTTGTTATGTGCTTCCATTCACACAGAATATCTGAAAAAATTAACACCAATATATTTCTTACCTTTTCATCTGTTTCTTTGGAGCAGGATTATACATAGGACTTTCTAGGTAAACTTCTACTGCCTTGAATAGATGGCAATGTGCAGATAAAGGAACAGACAGAGGGACGTTTTTTTAAAAAGGGAGTTAGCATACAATGCCTTGAGAACCCTTTGTTAGGACAGGCAGTCCTGCACATCTAGTTTACAGTTGATAATGGAAATCTGCCAGCACAGTACACACAGGGTAAATTGATGCAAACAAATTGCCCAGCCCCCACATAAACAGGGAGAACTAAACAGGAATTTTCCATCCTGGAGTTTTCAGCAAAAGGGGAGACACAATTTTAATCATTTTTAAAGTTATTTAATGCGAATGGGAACCTGTTTCAAATATAAAGTAGAGTTATTCCAATATGGATGCAAGAGTGGAAAAATCCTTTAAGGGTCTCCTAACCATCATTCTACTACCAAACACCTGTCTTTTTAAATATGCCCCTATGGAGATACATTTAGTATGTCCATTGTCTGCCCATAGGGGTACTTCTAGCACATACATTTCTCTTCCTGTTTGACACCCTTCATTTGCACAGGGAGGGAGGGTGAATCTCATGTAGACAGAGGGAAAATGAAGGGGAAATTCACTGAGACGAAAACAGCAATAAAATCCTTAGGAAGGCCCTAAACCTTCCTACCTCTACCAGAATATGTGTTTGTACTGTTCCCTATATTCCGATTGGCGGAATGGTGATGATCGGCTTTTGCTGTACCTTTAAGGAGGAAGAAGCCATGTCCCTGGCATACCTACTCAATTTATACTTTGCTTAATATGTCCTATATTGGGAGCTTGGATAGTTTAGATTTAGGGACCACACTTCAGAGGAGCTTTCACAAGGCAGTGTGGCTTTAAATGTTTTTGCAAATGTATCCAACAAAAATATAAACCTAAAATGTTGAAACAGCTTAAACAGTCTTTTGGTGCTGGCTGGAAAGTGTGCAGGGGAAGTTGGTATGGTCCTATTAGCGGAATTTCTTTCCAGTTCCTGTTCTGAAGCCCATCAAGAGGGAAGATTTTCCCTCTCCGGTGTGACACACATGATGTCAATAGCAAGTAAGTAGGAATCTTCCAAATAGACACAGATAGTAATAAGATGACAGAGGTACTTATATAAACAACATTAATAAAAAAACAAAAATAAGGAAGAGAATTTGTCTGCAACGGGGCTTCAAGACTGCTATACAATAATGAAAAGTCCCCGCCTCCTCCCCCAACAATTCCCACCAGCATTCTTCTCACAGAAGCATTCTATAGAATCAATAGGGACTCTATTTTGTGATGGTAAATGGAATGGTTTATGTTACCAGTAGGGCATCTGGATACCTTGGTGAAAGTAATCAGTAATAAACAAGATTTCTCTGCTAATAAGTTTCTAAAGATGTGCATTGCCCAAATGCATACACCTACGTATGGTATGAGGAATTAAAGAGGACAATATGGCAAGTCAAATCTAGTACTATTTACTTACATGGTGCATAAGATGGAGTAAAAACTAATTCATGTCTAAACAGAGAACAGACCAAGAACACATATCTTCAGGCTGAAGACATGAAAAAGGTTTTCTTCCAGCTGCACCCTTCAGTTTATGTTTGCATTTCATTCTGCCATTTCTCTCATCGTCAGCCTTGGATACAGAACAAGAACAACATCATATACATGTTAGTTTTCAAAACTTACCAAACACTCTGGCCACAAAACCCAAGGGGAACTGTGAAGCAAACATGGTGAGGAACCAAGGGGCAGCATAGAGGCTGGGGCCTATCTCAAATTCCTCCAGGTGGTTGTACAGATCTCTGTGATAGTCATGGAGAAGGCGAGACAGCTGGTACATCTGGATCTAAGAGGAAAACAAAAAAATACATTCAGCTGCATATATATAGTTTTTTTAGGTTACATTTACAGAGGCTATTAGAAGGAATATTTCCGAAGAAGGGTACATTGATGATTGAACTGTGCACTCATGGGGGAAAATTCTCAAGGAAATAAGCACGCGGAAAGAATCTCTTCCAAACACTTCGCTAATCACTCGCTCATCCGTCATCACCGGTAGACAGCTCACAACAAACACATTTGTAAAGTAAATATAAGCAGACAAATCTAAAACAAACCATCAAAACTTAGTTGACATGTTTCAGGTTGGTTGTGCCTTTCTTAGAGTAAGTGAATGTAGCGACCTGGCACCAGAATTAAATCCAAAAACATTGCATATTTGTGAAGTGTACATTTTGTAATATTGAAAGCTACACTAAACTCAGAAATGAAATAATAAAAATAGCTTCCATCATAAAAATAATGGCTGTGTACTTTTGTTTGTCAATGTTTAGCTCTAAATGCTCCAAAATCCATTTTATTTTTCTCCAACCACAACTTCCTGCCAGAGGGTGGCTACTTTTCTTCTGCATGGTCCCTATGTGTGCTGCAAAGTAGCCACCCTTGTTGCCGATTCATGCCTCAAACATATACAAGCACTACAGTATGCCTTTAAGGTTGCAGAAACCTTATAATATATGGCAGTTAAAAATGTTACATGTATAAAATGTAATGTTTTAATTGAAAGCAGCAATATCACAACTCTTTATAACAGCCTTCTGTGATGCGACACACATTAATAAAGATATTGGAAGTCCCACAGTGTGTTTGGAGTTTCACATTGTCACATGTGCGTTTTATGACAGGTCTACAATAAGTGTCATTCACAGATTTATAAATGGCACTCAGCAAAGTGTAAACAGGTTATGGGTCCCATCTGTAATTTACGCACTGGCAGGTATATATCTGCTTGCACTGTTACCTATGCCATTTACAATTCTTATGCAGCAGTGGATGGATCTACAAAAATGCACCAAGGATATGAGGAAAGCAAACATGTGGTTAGCGCTTCTGCCTTGTAGGTCTGAGAGTCCCCGGTTCAAATCCCAGTCAGGACACTATGTGAAAGGAGTTTGCATGTTCTCGCTGTGCTTGTATTGGGTTCCCTCGGGGTACTCCGGTTTCCTCCCGCACTCCAAAGACATGCTGGTAGGTTAATTGGCTCCTGTCTACATTTGATGAAATGATACAGGTGAAACTCGAATAATTAGAATATCGTGCAAAAGTTCATTTATTTCACTAATGCAACTTAAAAGGTGAAACTAATATATGAGATAGACTCATTACATGCAAAGCAAGACGTGCATGTGCAACTATGTAAAACACATGTAAAGCAAGTAGTGTAAATTGTCAGCACTATATAAATACCTGTACCAATAATGTGTAATATAACCAATTGTTGAAGGAGTACCTGTAGAGTAACCATATCAGGCCGGTACTGCTTTCTCAGTCCCGTGTCGTACATGATAAACTTTAACAATTTAAATGCATCCTCTTCACTCATGTGTAGAAGCAGCACTCCGGCAACAAAGCTGAGTCCTTGGCAGTAACCCACTTCAGGATCCAGCAAGGAATAGGCCTTCAAAATGTTGTACAGTGACAGCTGTCCTGCTCCCAGCTGGGCTGAGAAGTATGGGTGTGTCGGGAAGGTGCGTCCTAAGAAAACAATTGAGGTTAGCAATTCAAATAGGTTTACTTGAACCTTGCTATGAGGGCAGGTCAAACAAAAACAAGAATCTTTTGAAGGAGCTTTATCTCCTTACGTAAACTTTCAACACCACTTACTAAGTAAACAGCATAAAATCAACTTGCCTTTGGCCCCTTTGAATTATGTACTCAGATAATAAAAATAAGCCACTTCATAAGGTTCACTGCAGCATATCAGATACAAAAAATTATAAAATGATTCCATGCTATCTTTACACCTGGCCAAATTAGTAGCATAAATTATAACTGATGAATTACTGGAGGTTCCTGGAGCCAGCAGGCAGTGCAAGCAACCACACTGACACCTAATGGCAATGAGCATCATTAATAAAAGCAATGACTGTTTTCCAAAGCGTATTCTTGCCAGATACTTTCATGCAAGGGGACACATAAAGGAACAGCTTAAACATAACCTATTTTATACTATATACATATACTTTTTTGTTTTTTAAAAAGGGAATCTAAATTCACAGGCTTTTATTGGTTTCAAGTGGGTTTTGTATTCCCATACAAGTCTATGTAAATATAAAACCTGGTGTGCCCCCACTAATGTGGCCATTGTGTCCATTCAAGTTAATTACAGGGTGACAGCAGTTGCATCTGTCCGTGACTGTCCGGATGTAACGATACATGGTACGATTACCTGTGGATCGGGAGAGATGCTTTTCCTGGGATGCAGAGAACTTGGGCCCCTTGACAAACATTTTACCCCGCAGGTAATCACACCAAGTACCATTACATGCCGACAGTCACAGGCAGATGCAGCTGCATGTCACCATGTCATTAACTTGAATGGGTAAAGTGGCTGCATATCTAATCTTATATGAAAACTGGACCTTATTTGTGTATCACTCGGCTGTAGATCCTCAAATCATCTCAGAATTGGTGTGGACAACATTCCCACATTTAGTTTACCAATTTGTATTGAGAATGTAGTCCATCACAGGAGTGAGCTTGGCGTGGCGGCTACTTTACAACACACACAGGGACCATTTGGAACAAAAGTAGCCACCCTCCAGAAGGACAGTGTCAGCACCAATTCAGAAATGATTTGGGGATCTACAGCCGAGTGATACACAAATAACATACAGTAGTGTCAATAGTTAAGGTGATATTAAAGCCTATTTTTTTTATATTTCTCCTTTAACCCCTTCATGACTGAGGCCTTTTTTTCATTTTTTGCACCCATGTTATATTCCACATTTTAGGCCTGAAAATTACTTAAAACCCCCAAACATTATATATTTCCTGAATGCCAAGACCCTATAGAATAAAATGGTGGTAGTTGCAAATGTTTATGTTGCGCAATATTAGCGCAACTCCTTATTAAACCCCAAAATGTAGTGACAAGTTTAATTAAATGCCCCAAAATACCAATTTTTTAAATGAAATATAAAAGATGAGGTTACAACGAGTAAAACGATACCCAACATGCCCAGTTTACAAATTGCGTGCATCCGTGAAACGGCGAAAAACTGCAGTACCCCAAAAAGTCCATAGAAGACGCTTTAAAAGCCCCCACAGGTCATAAATTTAAAGATACCCCAAAATACAGGCCCTAGAATTATTGCTCTCACTCCGGCATGCGCGGCGATACCCAACATGTGTAGCGCGTTTGTCGTTTTCATACGTAGGCGCACACGACGCGTGTTTACGTGGCGACAAATAAGCTATTGAAGTGCAGATCGCACTTCAATAGCTTATAGCTCGGCTGCAGGTGCCCAGAACTGAATATAAGGAAAATATTACAATCACAATACAATTCAAGATAAGATGGTAAGGAGGGCCCTGCCCGTGAGGGCTTACAATCTAAAGGGGAGGGGCAAGTGATACATGAGGAGGTAGCTGTGTGGGGATGAATTGTATGAGAATGTAATGGTTTAGTGGTTAGTTTGAGGTGGGAATACCTGAATAATACAGAACATGTACAATATGTTGTCATTAAAAATGTTACATGGATAAAATGAGTTGTGAAAAAATGTAAAATAAAGAGTGTAAACATAACTTCACAAATAAAACTTGGGTGAAGGGCTTCCCAAAGCTTGGCTGGAACTGAGAGCTGCACCGTACAGACATTCACAATAAAAATCATATCTAGATTGCTTATAGCAAACACATTCCACAGGAACCTCAGTGTGTCTCTACCCTTATTAACTGTTTTAGTTCAGGATAAACATCTCTGAAAAGCTATGCCAATATGTGTACAATATATTAATAGTGTTATCACCGCAAGAGATAAAAAGTTATAAGACAGTTTAAAATAGCTAAAAGCCCTTTTAAAATAATTTCAAGGCAAACTCCACTTCTGAGGTTATTTTCGGGAATAAATGCAGCCTAATAAAAATATTGTTCTCGGCTACCGCAATGCATATTTTTTTCTTCGTTATACAGATCTTTCACTTTGCACACTTGTGTCTAACATTCTTACTGTCAAAAAGGTATATTAAAGTGGGCCTTGCACCTAAATAGCAAGGTTTGCTTTTTAGGGTGGCCCGCCTACCCTTTGCAGAAATGTTGCATTAAAACTTTTTAAAAAGTGGCAAATTTACTTCTCTGGGTGGCGACAAAGCGAGATGGATGCCATCACCCTTCCAGCAAGATCCCAGGGAATGTTGAGTAGCCCAAATCTCATGAGAACATGAGCTTGCACTGTGCTGTAGTGTCATCTTTGCAGTATTCTGCTTTCTCTGGGATCCCGTTGGCAGGATGGTGATGTCACCCACTGCACTACAGGAGTGGGGCAAAGGCGAGTATATCACCTTACTTTTTTTTCCCCACAGGTATCTTATCTGTATGTTTTTAATGTGGTGTTTCAGCAAGGGAGAGGGGGCCATAAAGCAGACCAAGCTTAAAGTGTAAGATCCACTTTAAAAATACAGAGAATTAATTTTGAAATGACATTAACATGTCAAAGCTTATATGGAGATTTAAGTGATTGGGTTTACATCTTTATAAAGGTGCCCATACACCTGCCGATTATCGTACGATAATCGCGGGTGATCCCGCGATCGTACGTTAATCGGCAGGTGTATGGGCAGAGTCCGACCGCTTCTACTGTAAGGTCGCATGACTTTCGTCTTCCAAGCACGCTGGAAAACCTGCCCGCTCAGCACTGCAATCATCGGAAGCCCTCCCCTCAGCAGGGAGGTCTTGCGATGATCGCAAGTACGATCTGCCTGTCCAAGATGGGCAGATCCTACGAAATTGTAATCACCTTACAACCATCGCACAACGAAAGTCGTGCGATGGTTGTAAGGTGTATGGGCAGCTTTAGCAAGATCAGACAACAATCTTATCTCCCCACATAAACACACGAGAGGAATATTGAATCAAGCAGATTAGAAAAACATGTTCCAGTTATTGGTCCTAATGCTAAAAAACTTCCCACTTGGCCTCCTCTGCCCTCTCAACTCTCCTCTCTGGCCTGTCTTATATCTCAACTAAGGATACTATACTATTTACACCACACATATGGTACCTATTGCATCCTGTTTTACAACTTTTTAAATGCTTATAGGATCATTATGTTCATTCTCGTGGTTCAGCAAAATCACAGATCCAGATTGCCTTTTTGCCTCCCAGAACTTCGTTTTCCATCATCTGTTTATATTGTCAAATTTAAAAGGTAGCACTAGGGGAGAAAAACTCTGGTTTGGGTCCACTGATCGATGCGTGAATGATTAGCTGGAATTAAGCATGCAACAACTTGCCTCTGGTTAGTAAAATTATTATTGCTTTGACACTTCAGAAGGACAAGAGGATCTAGGGAGCTGGGAATCTAGGGAGGGCAGGTAATGTGTCTATGATTACAGCTCCATAACTGTAACCAAGGACTTTTTTTTTCTGTCATTAATATAGTGAACTACACTTTTCAGTCCTGGCATGAAACATGAAACAGGGAAGGGTTCTTGTAAAGGTAAATGAAGCGTCCCATACAACAGCCCTCTTGTTAAACACTACCCCACCCTTGTGTTTCAGGAATGCTGCAGCAATAATGCCATTACAATACAAGATTACAAATCCTTTCAGCAAGACAAAGCTGTGCGATAGATATCAGATTGAAGTATAGGACACCCTGTTATCACTGACTATACAGAAAATCAACATATAAATAAATTTGCTGCCGATTCAAACACACTTTATTAGCTGCAATAAAGAAGCACGCAGTAACAGATACCAGACACAGTAGCTAGTTGCGGTGTGAAATCTATGTGTGCAAAAGCAATAAGAAATTTGTATACCTTTTAGAGTATGTTAGTGATAGGGTGTTTTTTGGTTTCCAAGCCACTAAATCCATTTCTTGCCGCAAACATTCAAGAGTATTATTCAGCTAGTGCACTCGATAACATTTAGGTACAAAATTGTAGAAATGTGGCAATGAAAATAAGGGTGCTTATTGCAAAACCTCCTTCATTTTGTATTTTTGTAGCCCCACCATTTCTTACTAAAATAGGCTTCAATGGTATTATATTCACAGGGGCTCAAATTAATTAAAACAACAAATTGTCTGAAATGAAACCACAGTGTGCAGATTCCCAAAATCCTCTTCTCCCTGATCCTGTCATTGGCTCACAGCCTCTTTCAGAGATCTGCATATATTTTTAATAAGCAGTTGTTGCATGCAGCATGGTTTACTCTGCAACACCCTTTGCTTTTCAGTGGGAATGTCTAAATGTGCTGTAAGGGTACCAACAAATTTGTCCACTACTAAATAGATAATTCAAGTGCTACACAGGTCTGGCTGGAAGTGAAGTTATTTCTTATAAGAACAAACTATGAAGTAAACTTAACTTAAAATATCACACAGAAAACCTCTTTCAAAGTGTGTGTACTCTAGTTATATTGAAAGTCCATTCTGAGGATTAGAAATGTGATAAGATCTGCAAAAGATGAAAAACTCCCATCCTCTCTCATCATCACGTCCCACGTTACTCCCATTACTAGAGCAAACCTCATTGCACATACACATGTACACACACCAAAGCGTGGTACTTTTACGCAATGAATTGGAAATTAAAAGGTGTAGGGCCCCCTCACAAAATACATACTAGGGAATGGTTACTCTTTTATACTGTGGGGTCCTGGATGTAAGCTCAGGGGTAGTAACAGTCAATGTTGCTTATATACTGTGCTGTCATACTTGTATATCTACAGTACATTTTTTTTGTTTAAAGGAGAACTATGCGGTCAGTGTTTTTCCCCATAGTTCTCCTTAGGGTAACGGGAGGACACAAACTAGCATCCTCCTGTTACCCTAAGCTCAGTATACCATTCTGTGCTATATCTAATCCATCCAGGGCAGCCATCAGAAATTTCGGGGCCCCTGACACAGCTTTAGGCCTGGAAACCCCTTCCCTCCCCCAATCACACCGCCACCCCGTCGCCACACTGAGCCAGTTTTAGTCATAGTCTCTTAGTCTCTGCACAGAGGAGCTTACACTTTCAAATTTTTGATATCGTAGTTTTTTGAGGTTTCGCGCACACGCGCAATTTTAAGGCTTAACATGTTTGCTGTCTATTTACCTGACGTGACCCCGCCTTTTATATTTTACCAGAAATATGGAAATTCAGCATGTGTATTCACATCACTTCTGCATTCACCTGTCAGTCACCTGGCTGCTATAGCCAGAGAGAAGAAGCTGGTGAAGCAGATCTCTGTTTCATCAGCTTCTTTTGGGGTCACAAACGTCATAACACTAAACTGATAAGCAGTAAAAGCTTTTAACCCTTTCGCTGCCAAGCCCTCCGGAACATTTTTCAAATCAGCTGGCCAAGCCATTTTTGAATATTTCCGACGTCCAGTGATCGGAGAAGAGATCCATGGCTAGAGGCTGCTGATCTCTCCTCCGATCTGTCAGGGGAGAAAAGACGTCATAGTTCTCCTTTAAATGAAAATATAAAGTAGGGTGTGTTGGGATTCATTTACAGATGGGCTCTAACATATGCTAAACCAAATGAAAATGTACAGCAATTATTTACTCAGGTAAACCTAGTAAAATGCCTGCCTAATTTTCTCTGGATATTCAGAACATACAATTATAATATTAGTTGTTAGGCATTTAGCAGTAATGTCAAAGCTTGTAAAGCAGTATATCCCATTTATGCTCTGCACATAATGTGTTTTCACTGGATCTTTTTATAAAAAGGAATAGTATTTTATTGTCTCTATACTTTGTGTTAATGTCACTTTTTACGACAGCTATAACTTAAACCTTCTGACATGAGAAACAATCCAGCACACGCTCAGTTCAAAGAGAAACTGAAAGAGATAAAGATTATATTTACTTGAATTATTGCCTCTTCCAACATCTCAAAGTGCTACATTATCCCCAGACACCTAATTAAAAGCTACAGGCAATGCAAACTTTTGTGAACTAGAAAAACAGTTACAAGAGCAGTATAAAGCACAATCAGCATAAATCAAACATCTAAATTTAATTTCAGAAAATGACCTGTAAGCAATCATTTGTAAATGTTTAAATTTGGAAAACAGATTACATCCATTGTTTTTAGCAGTGGATGTGCAAATGTCCTTTAAAGCCCCCTAGAAGCTCCAAAATATGAGGACACTCTACCATGTAAATGACACTTTCCAGTAGTGTAAAGAGCTGTCCCTCCCCTCCCACACCATCCTTTTGACCAGTACTAAGGCTGAGCAACATAGTGAAGAACCGGTAGCTATCTTACTACCTAGAAGAAAGCCAATCTCCCCTCTACGTAACTATACTGGTCACTTAAAGTGACACTAAACTCAGGAGTTAAATCTTAAAAATGCATTCAAGTACTTTCACTATCAACAAAAATGTATCTTGTTTGTGTATTAGTTAGCTGTAGATCTTCAGATCATTTCTGAATTCATGCAGACACTGTCCTTCCCTCTGCAGGGTAGTTACTTGTGTTACCCATGGTCCCTGTGTGTGTTGTAAAGTAGCCACCACTCCAAGATCATGCCCATGATGGACTTTAATCTCACGATTAGTTTACTAATTTGTATTGAGATTGTAGTCCATCAGGAGAATGAGCTTGAAGTGAACAAAAAAGCCCCCCTCCAGAAGGAAGGACAGTGTCGGAATGAATTCAGAAAAGATTTGAGGATCTACAGCTGTGTGATACACACACTCCATTTTTGTTTATACTTGAATGCATTTTTAAGATTTAACTACCGAGTTTAGTGTCACTTTAAAAATGAATGATGGTTTCTTTCTCATCCACAGAGGGGCACAGGAAATCTTAAAAAATAATAATTAAAAAAAAATGATTAGTTATACTTTCCATCAACAGGAGGATTCGACCCTGGCAAAAACAAAAAAAACTGCCACCTACAGGACACTGGCAAACAGGAAAAAAATGTAGGCTAACTCATGATAACAACACCTCCTACTACAAGCATGCCTCTGTTTTTTGCTAAAGTCCTAGGAAGATGGCCACCTTCTCCTCAGGTTTGCTGTTGTGAAGACTAACCAATACATTTACTAGCACCTTTTTGCCCCTTTGTTCAAGACTCTTCTCTACAATGCTGCTTGTGTTTTCCCTCTGATCTGTAGCTATCCAGTACAGTCTCAGCCTGGCTTTGGACCATACCACACCTGGACATGGGCTAGCCTGAAAGTGACCTTCAGGCACTGGGTTCAACATGAGGAGCTTTCCAATTCTACCCAGAGCTCTGCTTTGGGTAGAACTGGCTACAGCACACATTCGAGATATATTGCCTCTGTGCTTACCCAGTCTTTGAAGGCTCATTTAATGAGTAGGCCAATTGGGCAATACCCCAGGAGCCCCCTCATCATTAGTCCCTGGGCTTCATTATTCCCAGTTTCTCACTAGCTTTGTTGCAGAAGGGGTGAACGCTGTGGTACTGATCAATTATGTAATCTCCTGGATGGAGTGTAACATATGCTCCATGATCTCTTTCCAGCCCTACAACATGGAGCAAGCATTTCTCCCCTGGTGAACCTGCTTGCAAAGAAAAATCAGTCCTGTCGGTAGACAGGCCAATTCGATTGTCATCAAGGGCAAGGTTTGGTGGCTCGGGGACCCCAGTCGCAGAAGTTTTTTTCCGGTCTATAGGAAGATACTTACGATGGATACAAGCCTTTGGGGCTGGCGAGGAGCACTGGGCACTATATCAGTGCAGGGAATTTGGTCATCAAAGGAAATTCATCTTCCTAAAAACATCCAAGTTCAACAACAAACTAGACAGGTGTTTTATCTTAGAGCAGGAATCCTCTACCGCAGCAAATGCAATGGTGGCTCCATTGGATCTGTACACCCTGATCTATGCCATTCCTCCCAAAACGTCCTTATCTGTTCTGCAGGATCGAGATGCAGCACATGCCAGTGATACTCATTACTCTAGATTGGCCCAGGCAGATGGTGCGGCCTGGATCCATTGTTCAAAGTACAAATTATCATGCTGCTATTCGGTCAATGACTAACAGCATTAAGCCCAGGAGCTTAGGGGACAGGGGCATCTCTGAGTATGGGATTCCTACAATGCTCAAGGCTGGGAGACCCCCTCCTATAAGGTTTACCATGGGATGTGGAAGGCATTTTCAATCGGCAATTTGATCTGAGAGTCCCCAGTTCATTTTGTTTATGTGGAGCCTGTTAGCAATTGTTTGCTGTGTTGGCCACCCCTCCGTTGGACTCCTTTAGGACATCCCAGAGGTTTAGCACTTTCTTTGTCCCTCAATTAATGACAGAATCGGATTTTTGCGCCTACCATAAAATTAAAATTATTTTCTTAGAAACCATTTTTGGACACAGACCCCTCCCCTCTGTGTTTGTGATCATACTCTTGGTATCTTGCTTGCTTGCAAATCTGAGGAATGCTGGTAGTAGGAGGGATTATACTCTGTGCTGGCCTAAAAGTGTTTTGTTTGCCAGTATCCAATACTCAAGCAAGTATAACCCAATTGTGACAAATGTTGATGCGAACAACTACTGAAATACCTAAACTGTTACTATAAAAACATATATATGTAATTATGTTCCATTTGATTTAAGTGATCAATCTGTAAGTTAAATTATATTGTGAAACCTTGTGATTAATGTGGCATTGATGACAAAGGGCAACTTGCAAAAGCTAAATCTACTAATGATTTTACCATGGAACCCAGGCTGTGCCTGACACTTACAAGATTTGAAAATTGACAGCACTTACCAAGATCAATAAGTATTGCATGCTGCTGTGTGGTCAGTTGCTTCAGCAGTTCCTTGTATGGAATATCTTTTAACTGGCTTTTATTGGGAACTTGGTGTCTCAGCTGATACTGCTCTGCTAAAAACTTCCATATTTCTCCCCGGTGAGGTCGAGGTACTCCTATAAAAATAGATTTACTGAAAACAGCACCAACACTTTGATAGATTTTGTCCAAATGTCTTGCATATTACACTAAGTTAGAGTTTTGTTTCAATCTACTCGATCTACTAAGCCGACCTGTGACAGTCTCATTGTCACAGGTCGGCTAGAACTATGAGGTGAGTGAAAAGCACTCACCTCATAGTTCTCCTTTAAGGATATAGCCTAGTTAAGATGTAGGTAAAAGCTGACATGCGTAGCTCAGTCACACACACGTTTATAAGAAATAAACATAGCTACGTATGTTATCAGAATTAAAAATGTAACGCACATAGAAAGACAGCATACAGCTGGTTTTGCAATAGCACAAGTTATGAACAAACTGCAAACAAAGATTAGCACAATATTACATGATCACTTGTAAAACAACTGGAGCCAAGGGTGTCTGCTTAATGCATAAACGAGCATGCTTGGCTACAACAATCTTCCCTCTTTAAAAAGATTTTAAGGAGACATCTAGGGCTGCAAAAAACAAATCGATTACAATCGATAACGAGAACCGTTGGCAAAGATATATTCGATTAGTTGCTTTTCTATTCGTTGCCGCCGCTGTGCTCCTCAGTTCTCCTCCCTGCTGGTGCTGGCTGCAGCTGTCTGTGTCCTCTTCAATCCCCACTGCTCTCCCTGCAGACCACTGCAGCTGGCACCAGTGGGGAGAAGAGACCGCTGTGACTGCATTCCCCTGCTGCCCCCCCCCCCAACTTTAAAAAAATGATGGTATTCATTTTTATTTTATCCGATTAATCCAAGTTAATAATCAGCTAATGAAAATAACCGTTAGCTGCAGCCCTAGAGACATCTTTCAATAAAAAAATCTTTAAAAGAAGGACCTATTGGCAGCCAGATCTTTCAACTGCTATCTGATTAGCTTTGCTGTACAAGGGTCCTGGATCCCATTGCGATCACCACCTGTGCAATCTCTCCATTATTGCATGTTTCTACTGGATACTATGGCTTCCTTTCAAAAGCACCTGTTAGGTTTATTGGCTTCCACTACTGTATCTAACTGAGAACGTTGTAAGGATGGTCTGCAGAATTTGACAACATTGTACAAATACACAACAAAAATTGGAAACATGGAGAAAATTAAACATATAATATGTTGTCAGTGAATTGATTTTTTTCAGCAAAGACATCAGTTGAAAAGGTGACAGATAAAAAGAAAGCCTTCCGCACTAGAGATTTCCTAAAGATGGAATTACCTTGCCCAACAGCAGCATGAATTTTTTCCATATCAACCTTAATTTTTACTCTTCCAGGTATGACCAGCATCTTCTCCCATACAAGGGTCACATCTTTCAGACAGGGAGTAATCTCTTCATAATCAAGCTTCAGCCTTTTATTTTGCAAGTCACTTTCTGAAGCTATATGGGAAAATAACAAAAATAATTACAACTTATTTTAAGGGGCCCACCTCTCAAACTAACAGAATGTACACTGATGGATTAAAGCTTTCACTACTTAGCAATTCCTAATTTTGCACAGAGAAAGAAAAAAAAGCCTTTCCAACACGAGAACTAAAGACTTCGGTACATCTATTAATTTCATAAATCTGTCTGGCATATAGACGTGAAATTGTCACCAGATCCACTTGAAAATGTTCAGATTGGAGACTCATCTCAGCTCTATGGGGACTTGTAGTTTAGGGTATAGTGGGAAAGGGTTATCACTTTCTGTGCTACTGTTGGGGAGATCCATGCTTGATCTTTACCATGGTTGCTTTGGTTAGCAGCAAAGAAAGTGATGGAAAAATTAAAATCTTACCGTTATCGGAACATTTGAAGGCATGCGCTCTCACTTCCTGCTGACACAGGAAATGAGGGGAAAGCTAATGGAAACGCAGACCACAATTAAAATATTGACAGACATTCAAACCCATCTTCGTTCCACCCTAAAAAATACATAACTATAGTGGTTGGAGTTTCAGTATGAATATGAAATCATACCCCCAAAAGAGAAACAAATTTGAAACAAACATCCAAAGATTTCATCAAATAAAATGCAGACAAGAATGCCCACGGTCTCCTCAGGGGTAAAACAAACATTTTGCATTTAATCTTCAATGTTCTACAAGGCCACACAAACATGTTAATACAAGTTACAGATCAGATTACATTGTTTGCTACTACAAAACTATAAAGAGCAGCTAACTCATATACTACATCAAGGCCTTTTTGTCCTTTTATCAGTTCATAATCTGTTCCTAACAAGTTTTCCTGCTTCCTTGTTGGCCTGGTTTCTCCATCTAAAAAGACACGCCTCAGTCTGGGTAAACAGCAGGGCACAACACGATGAGAAAGTGAGAATAAACCCAGCAGCGTTACCCTACAGGCAAACATTAAATGATCACCTCCCGATCGTGTCATTTGCAACTGGATTGGAGTTTATCTAAAGATTTTGGGTCATTAGCAGACACCACCAGACAAGGATTGTCAGGGAAGAAATGATCAGGCAAGGTTGTAAACATCTTTCAGATTGCTATGGTTTACCCTTTAATAAGCTAGCACCAAAAAGCAGAGCATCCCCTCCGCATATGCGAAATGAACAATTATTAAATAATCCTTTCATGTATAGGGATCCAGCAGCTGGCAAACAGGTCAAAGAATAGTCAGACTGTGCGTCCACATCATAGCCCTCCAAAATCTAAGGCAGCCTTTATAAGCTTTAAGTCAAGATAGGCAAGTGTTGCTTATCAACATATTATGCCAAAAAAAGTTTGAAAAACAGGTGGGAACATAGACCCTTAAAGGGCAGAGGTTGTCCTTCATTTGGGTTAATACTACAAGTAAAAAAAAAAAGTTAAATACCAAGTTTACAGATATCTTTGGAATCACCTTTGCAAGAAAATGTTCAATCTGTAGAATTAGCTTTTTAACAAACAAATATAGGCAGTGCCCGGATTACGGACATCCGACTTACGGACAATCCGTACTTACGAAGGGGGTCCACAGTTCTCCTAAATGTACTGGCAGCCGCCGGTACATTTAGGAGAACTGTGGCTGCAGCGGCCTGTGTCCTTTCAAATCGACACTGCTCTTCGCGCCTGTGTTGGCGGAGGCAGCGGGGACACAGACCGCTGCATACCGCCGATGTCCCATGTACCTCCACTGATGTGTCGGCTTCCTCTTCAGCCGTTGGCTTCCCCGGTCCGGACGATCCTCCGGTCTCCTGGTCCGGCCGCGGCTCCTCTGCCTCGCCCCCCTGCCTACTCTTTATTGCAGGCTGGGAGCCATACCCAACCTGCATTTGGATATTGTGAAATGCAATAGCCAATAGCAAGCTGGCTATTGCACCCGCCCACTGTCTGCTGTCAATCAGCATGGGGGACCTGATAGAGAACTTTCTACTTCAGGCCCCTCCTCTGCTGATTGACAGCAGGCAGTGGGCAGATGCAATAGCTAGCCTGCTATTGCAATTTGAAATATCCAATAGCAGGCTGGCTATGGCTCTCAGCATTAAAATACAAAAAAAAAAAAAAAGTTTAAAATAAATTTTTTTTAAAAAAAGACAAAAAAATTTAAAAAAGTAAAGAAAAAAAAATAAAAAATGCAAACAATAAAAAAATTAAGTTTATAAAATAAAATTAAAAATAGAAAAAAACGTTTGCGGTGTCATTTTAAATAATTAAAAAAAAAAATGATATTATATTCTTCTGAACAACAGGAACAGACAGCAAAAGAACCGTGACCCTTCCCTAAGCTACCCAAAACTAAAAACATTTTTTTTTGGCTGGAGTTACACTTAAAAAATGTACCTGTTCCGACTTGCATACAAATTCAACTTAAGTACAAACCTAAAGTCGCTAACTAGTATGTAACCCGGGGACTGCCTGTATGCCAAATGTAGCTATGTTATATTTAGAACAAGTGGCACTATAGCAACATATTACATAATGACATCCAATTGGAAAAAAATCCAGAAGAATGAAGTTGAAACTTTAGAAAGGAACCAAGTGATAAGGAGAATGTGTAAGCATTGGGATTGCTTTCTTCAGAGATTTATCAACATGTTGCAAAACTGTTTTTTACAACATGTTTAGGATCTGTCCCTTTTGGCTAGAAGAAACTATTTAATTTCTGTTTACCATACTAGTGGGAAAATCAAGTCTGCCAAAAGGTTCTCATTGACATTTGTCAAACAAAAATCCAAATCGTCTTTACAGTCTATAGGCAGCCAATGAAGACCTTTTCCAAAAGACAATGTGGAGTCTTCAAAGAATACTTTGGAGAAAATTAAAAGTAAGCTGCGTAACTTCAAGGACTGACCTTGCAGTTTTTGGTTTTCTTTTTCCATCCTGAGAAGCAGGATCTGTTGTAAGATGGCTTTCTTCCAAAGCTCTCGGAGTTCCTCTGGTGCCCGGTGCCTGACTGTCGCTACTTGAACAAATGGGCAGTTTTCACAAACAGGCTGCAGAGGGGATCTCGGTGGTATATCGCCTAGCTCTGCTCGTTCTAAAAAAAACAAAATAGATTTGAAATAGCCATTTGGATATGAATATAACCAGGTTATTAAAAATAACCTTGTTTTAACCTACATAATAGAACCATATTTATATTGCTAGTTTATAATTCTACCATTACCATGTATACTGTCACCAAACTCACTTCCATTTCATTTGTGATCTGGATCACAGATCTGAACTGGACAGCACATATTCAGACATGGACATGTATGACCACATTAGTTTAAAATAATATTACCACCAGATCCCAAGTCACATGACTTTCCCGGTGCTAGAGCTTGATAGAGTAATAAACAGAATTGCTTGGAATTTGCCATACATGTGTATGTGTGCTCTGAGATCAGCCCAGAACTGGTAAGGAGTTTAACTTTGTATGCACCCACAGTAGACGGTAGTTTGCATCTACTGGTCAAGCCCAGCTACCACGTGGTGTATGAAAAATAAATAATAAAACTGGGCTGCACAACACTTCAAGGATAATTCAAAAGGTATTAAAGTGAAATAAGCAAAAAACTGTGTATACAAAACAATATGCAGTAAGCTTTGTGTGACCTCAATGTCACCACGTGAATATAACGTTACCACATATTTATGCACTTTTGAAATTGTTACTATTAAGGTTGATAAAGGAGTAATTCACGTGGTGACATTGAGGTCACACAAAGCTTATTGCATATTGTTTTGTATACACAGTTTTTTGCTTATTTGATTATTTCACTTTAATACCTTTGAATTATCCTTGACATATCGATTACACTTGATTTTAAGTAAATTTTTTTCACTTAAATCACCCTTTAGCGCTGCACACTTAGTATCTTATTAGTTTGACCCTAAAGTCCATAGCGCAGCAGCTTCTAAACCGTATCTACCCACAAGAGCATATTTTACATTTTCTATTGCACAACACATCAGTTGTTAAAACATCTTAATAACCAAGTTTGAGATTATATATCAAACCCACTGTGAATGCCAGGATATTCAAGTGAGCCAGGTGGAACATCTTTGTCCTGAAAAATTTGTATATATTTGGAGAAAGGTTGTATTTTCTACATTTCTTTGTTGGGGGAGGTTTTGAATGCATTTTTGTTTGTATATATTTTGTATATCCTCTTCAAGCAGAGGTGGCGAGCTGGCTCTGGGGTCTCTATGCTTTGGCATGGACAGGTTTCTTATTTTAAAAATAATGTTTGAGTACTGGAAGATCACACTATGAGGAAGCATCAGCTGACAAAAGACAAGGATGGGCAGGTGAGCCAATGTGCATTGTGTAGTTAACAAACAAACTATTTCTCAATGTGAGGAACACAACACTTGTTAATATTTAACAATGGTGCTACCATCTCTGGACAAGAAAGTGGCATACCTCAGAGGTCAAACTGCACAACAAACACCATCGGAGTTGTCTGACTTCAGCTGAAGAAAGTGCAAACATGCTGAGCACACACAATGGGTGAGAACGGTGAACATTATATAAACAGAGGTGCGGCTGGTCTTCATACTGGTTTTTATAGGACATGCTTAGTTATCTTATCTCAACTACACCATGATCTTTGTTACGCTGCGCACAGCTGCTGTGTCGCAACCCACTACAGGTACATGTTCATTCAATAAGGATATTTAAGATGCCATGGTAACTAGTACTATAAAATATGCTATGACATGTGCTTTTTTTCTACCTAATCTACTTGAATGCCTGAGATTTTGTTACAAAATTGCAGCAAGTGACCCTACTGGCTCTCTTTGTCTAATGTCCAGGCTTTGTGGAAAGACCATGCAAGACCACAGACAGCACATGCACAATTTTCCTGCATGTGTGCAGACAGCCGGGATCTTCATTCCTTAGGTTCCCCATGCACAGTTTTCATTCCACAAATCCTTCCCTTCTTGACTAGGCTTGTCCTTGCCCCCGCTGCATCAAACAGACTTGCAGTAATCTGACCTGGCTGACTTGAGTATATAATATGTGGCCCAGTAAATGTTTATCAATTTAACAGCCAGGTCCCACTCTGTGTTGAAGGAGCACCATCAGTGGCTCCTGGGAGAAAAAAGCCTGTAAACAGTGTAGTTTTTTTTTTTGTTCAGTCCAAATCATAGATGTTGTCCTTTGACTATATAATGCATATATAATGGCATATATGAGGCATATATTGGCAGTTCCAGAAAACCAGCAAATATTTTAAAAAAAACTCTTATCTTGTACTAACATCCTCTGCAATACTCATAAATGCAAAAAATGCACTTATAAATACATTTATTATGGTTTGTACCAAATACAAACAATTTTAGTTTTATAGGGGGGAATTGAATTTGCATTTTTCATCTATTGTAACACTTAAGAGAGCCACTTCTGGCTGACTAAACTCCCTCCACAGCAGTGGACAACTAAGTTACATAGCATAGCTATGCGAAAACAAAAGTATTTACACATACAGACAGCAGCAGGCCAAAGGGGAGGGTGCTATGTCCTCCAATGAATATAAATAAATAATTAGGCGAGAGTACAAAAAATCCTATTTTCTCTTTAGTTTTTTGGAGGACACAGATCTGCTTTAGATAACCACCAACTGGGATATCCCAAAGCAGTGGCACAATGGGTGGCCAAAAAATAGAACGGCATACCAGACTAAACTTCTTAAAGAAAAAAAAAAAAATACAGGCTAGTTAAACTGCCGTCTGCAATCTGTATGCCCAAAACTGGCATTAGCTGATGCTGCCACATCCACCATAAAACATGGTGAATGTATGAACTGATGACCAAGCGGTCATCTTACCGACTTGTGAAAATGATTCCTGATAGTGGAAGGCCCAGGGCACACTTACCCCCCTTGCGACTGTAACCGGAAAGAATGTTCGGTGCTTGGTAACATATTGACTTTCTGCCCATTTCAGGATGTGGGACACTTCTAGCGCTGTTGCCATGCTCTTAGTACCCCTTAGTCTTACATCAGTAGCAGCGGGTCCCTGTAAGCAGACAAGGAGTCTGCATACACGTGTAAAGCCGGTCACTTCCAGGGGCTGCAAATATGTTTGGGGATATGCTGGCCTACAAATATCGGAGAACTGGCATCACCATCTAGTGTTTACTGTAAGATTTATACCCTTCATTAAATAGGCCATCTGACTAGCATTAAGATTAATGTGACGACATACACCGGGCAGCTACATGCTGGTGTGTACATACGCCAATATGCTGCTGTCAGCTATCCATAGTACAATACTACAATGGAATGACAGGAAGAGAAGAGCAAAGCAGAAAGGCTTATCTGATTACAGAATGTGGATGGCTTGAGAAACTGCAGACAAATTGCTCTGCATACAAGACATTTCATGCCCAATCTTGTAACCTCTAAGAGGAGAAAATTTTCTGGAAGTCTGGGACAGCTTCAGAAAACAAATATGCTTTATAAATAGGAGATGTTAATTAAAAGGATGTGCATTTATTGCAGCAGCTGTTCTCTGAAAGACTAGGGAAACAAAGAGCTACTTTGTTAAAGTGCCAGTGCAGGTGATTATGTCAGCCATATTTAACCTGAGGCGTTCTGTATATTTCTACAGAAGCTGGAGCCTATGTGAGAGATCAGGCACGTACAATATTGATTTGCTGAATGACAAATGTGCATAACAGGACATACTGCCTTTGAAACCTGTGCTATTACACAAGGGCCCATATTTAATGTTAAAATAAGGCAAATGATATTCATATTAAAAATTAATACTAATAATTTTAAATATGTTATTTATACCAAATCCTATAAAGTGCCCCTGAACAGACAGGGATCCTAGCCAGGGAACAGTCTTATGGCTCAAGCACACGATGATACAATACCTTGCATTGAAATCTGTAATGTATACAGGTGTGAAAAGAGCAGTATTGTATTCTATGGGACCATTCACATGGCCCAATTTTTGGTCCATAGTCTTAAGCTGGGTAAATCAAAACAAGATAAATTTGCGTCCATGGTTGGATTTGGACTGTACTTTACATTGTACACATGGAAAGTTTTGTGCGAATCTTTACATGCATACAGCATGAATGGACATGGTCAAATGCGCTGCTGCCTAGGGCCAGGGAATGTGTAAACAGCAGAGGCAGTGCAGGTGCAGCATTACCTCAGTCTTTCTGTGCCTGAGCTGCCACCTACACATAGTGTAATGTTTACATCTCCCCCTGAATGAGTCATTCACGCCATGGTGGTACAGGGTAACCTTGGCCTTGTCATTCAGATTGACTGAAGGTCGGGGCCATTATGCACCTGTATGAAGATGTCACCAGCACAACAAAATCCTTTTAGGATCACCAAGTGTTAATTTATTTAGAAATACTGGTCATAAAAACAAATGCTATTGGGGGCGCGCAGGGTCCCCTTATCAGGCTTAGCATTGAAAGCACTTGTTTTTGTGACAAGATTTCTCAATAAATGAACACTTGGTGATCCTGAAAGGAATTTGGTGTGCTGGTGATCTCTTCATATGGTTATTACTACTGGCGGCACCATCTGCAGTCACTACGAGCTCCCTCACATTACATGGGACATCCGGTAAGGAGTGCAACAAGGCATCTATACACCATTATGCACCTGTATCACCACCTAGTAATAGACCCATTCAGAGGGAAATGTAAATATTTGTACGGAGGGACGCATGCGTACATAGAACACATCTAAATTCATACGGACATATGTCCGAATACTTGAGATGCAGTATGGGCCACTTACACAGAATCTTGCTGCTGGCCTTAAGAGTAATGGAGAGGGACATGCAACACAGATTGTTTTCTCTTTATGATCCAGAAGCATAGAGATTAAGAATAGTTAGTAATATAAATGAGAATTCTAAAATCATAAGAATCCTTTTATTATATATTTTGTTCACCCACCCATGTGTGCCATCAGCACTATAAACCACACAGAATATTTCCTACCATTCATTAGGCGCAATAGATACTTAAAATAAATGGTAACTGTATGTGGTGTATTTAGTTTTCTTTGCACTTGTATGTGAATGATAAATCATGTTATAATTATAAAGCGTGAACACTTCACCTGTCAAAGTTTAAGCACCCAATGATCTCACCTTATAGCTGACAAAACTCTTACTAATATAAAACAAAACCACATTATTGTTGTGGTTAAGAACATTACCAAACCAAATTGACCTCTGTGCTTAAATCTAATTAATTCTGCTCCCGATGATGCATTATAGTAGAAAACAATGCCAAAGCACTGGTTAAGTGGTCACTGCTAAAGTTACTCGACTTCTAAGCACAGTCGGTTAATTGGTGGGACTGCTTAAAACCAGACATGACCCCCACACCATCGCCAAAGGCCATGTGACCAGTATATTGGCATTGGACACATGATCCACCATTGGCTAACATTACCTACAGGCCAGTAACCAACTGGTCCACAAGAGCTAAAGCCACATTGACAGGAGACAAAATGGTGCCAGCTAAAGCTCATCCAGTTTCACGGAGCCCGTTTGGCTGGATGACGCAATGTAACTGTGTACCAAATATGGCTCCATGAGAAGCTAGCAATAATAGAAGAAAAAATAGGATTTTGGTACTCACCGTAAAATCCTTTTCTCTCCGTTCATTGAAGGACACAGGACGGAAACCGAGTACATAGTACGCGCCACCGCCGCGTTCCTATCCGAGGGATCCCGAAAGGAAGGCGAATCCTCCACCGGGATAACCGTGGCCTTGTTCAGGCGAGAAACCGGCGGATCCACCGCGGGGGGAGTAGACCACTTAGACAGGAAGGACTCTTCAAAAGGATAGCGAACCGAGAAGCGTTTTGGAACGGTAAACGACTTGCTCGGGCGCTTCCACTCCTTGTAGACAAAAATCATCAAAAAAGGGAACGCAAGGGAAAACCTTAGTGGAACGCCTACTCCTGTGCGTCCCAAAAGGAACCGGCGGGAGCGCCGAAGAGCTCAGAGCCTCCCCAATTTTTAACGTTTCCCGCACAGCGCGAACCAAAGCCGTGACCAATTCACGCTCCTGGACCATAAGGGCGGTCCACGACTCGTCCTCACCACCAGACTCCGCCTGAGAGGAGTCCCCCTGGTCATGCTGCGCGGCCGCAGCAGAAATTTCCTCCTCTTCCTCAGAATCCCCAGAAAGGACCGATAAGGGGGCCGGCAAAGCGCGCTTCAAGGACAACATAGCGCCAGCGGACCCCCCCAAAGACCCCGCAGACGCGTGCGCCCTCGACCTGACGTCACTTCCGGTGCGCCGCTTCCGGGTCCCCACTTCATATTCTGTATCATCACCAAGAAAGCAAGACAGGGTAAATTAACCCAATGGGAACACTATAAACTAGGGGTAGGCAACCTGCGCACTTCAGCTTTTGGGAAACTACAAGTCCCACGACTAAATGCCACCAGCATTACATGCAGAGGTATGGTGAAATTTGTAGTTTTAGGACAGTTAGAGTGGCGAGGTTGGCTACCCCTGCTATAAAATTTGGTTGGCTGAATTGACAATTTACATGATACTTTCCATTTCAGGCACTAGCAATAGTTTTAATCTCTTCTTCATAGTTTTCTATCACTGGTCATTGTACTAAATCAAAAGAGATGGAATAAATGTGATTTCCATTGGTTTCCCCATTGACTACGAAAACAGAACTGTACTGTAAAATGAAAAAAAAATTTTTGTCGACAAATCAGGGAAAAAACACCTGCACTGTATGCAGTTGACTTCCTGCTTCTAAAAGAAGGGGAGACAATAACGAAGCAACAGACATCTGTGCGCACACACCCTGAACAATCAGATGGCTCGAAAATGTGTTTGTAAGCCAAGAACGGCTTTAAAAAGAAAGGCTGGATAGAAATTTGGACGGTGCTGTCAGCCTCAGTACTTTTACTAGATGGTCAGTCACTGCCTTTAAAAGAAGCATGGTGTTTAACCTAGTACCTACCATTGGATACTCATTTATAGACTACAAAATCAGTCTTCAAGATGTGGCTCGGTCCTTCCTACTCCTTTCACCTCCTAACTGGCCCCTGGAACTGCCCAATACACTTTAGACCAAGAGAGAAGAAAATGGAAGCAGGACAGGCTTGGCCAAAGAACAGCCAAGACACCTCTGGTCCCTGGTAAATAGTGCTTCCAGAGCATTCTGGAAATCAACTAAGCGTCGGTATAGGAGATGACTAATATTATCCTAGTGCTGGTTCTGTAGCTTACCAGAATCACTGGTACACTTAATGATGTAATTAGCTGCACAATTGCTAATGTAAAGTAAAACACCACTATGGCCCTTAATACCAACACATGCCAAGTACATTTTAACACAATGCAAATTTCAACTTGAATAAAGCTGTAATTGCATATATTCCGAATGAAAACAGATTTCAAAATCTACCCCTCCAATATACACATTTTTGAGCAGTGAGCTAGTTTGTAGTCTTCAGTACACCAATCATATGACTAAGTTGCCCTCTAGTGGCATTATAAAATAGTACTCATGGGAATGCAATTTACACAAAATATTAAAGTATGCAGTGTTTATAAACAGTATTCAACACAATGTAAACACAAAAACAGAGAAAATAACTGACTCCATATGGTGCCAAAGCAATGCACACTGGGATTGCCTTGTCATCAGCAGAGCATTGCTGGGAGATCTCATCTGTAATCTCATGAGATCTCAGGGAAAGGCAATTCCTCCCCTGAGATGATGTGCATGGTCACATGTCCTAGTCACAGGTCTAGTCACATGTGCCAGAAATGATTAAAGTAAAAGGAGAGCTAGTAATCTGCCCTGCGTAAACATGGCCACTGCCAGAAGACTGGGGAAGAAAAGAGAAATAAGGTATGCATAGAATACAAACTGCTGGAGACAGGAATGGTGTGTGCCTCCATCACTCAATCATTCAAGGTGTATGTCTAAGTTATGTATCCTTCTTGTATTTAGACTATTCACAGCACAGCAGTAAATAAACTAAGAAAAGCTAGAGTGCAGCAAATGCAAGTGGTTAAAATTATACATGCAATATTCCATATTCATACGACAAATATGGAACAAATATTACGCAATACAAAATACAAATGTATAATTCTTTTTTGATACTTAACATAAAGATCTAAACAATAGAGATGCATTTTAAAATGGCTAAATAGGCAAATAAGGAGGAGACATTATAGCATTATCGCTTTTATACAGAACAAGGAAAAAGCAAACCCAAACTATACTCTAGTGGCAGAATTGTTTCCCTCCACTCAAAAAGTATACAAGATGTATGAGTTACATCTGCTCGCGGTGTAAACATCCTGTGTGCTATGTGTAAACATCACAAAAAGAGTGCAAACCTGTATATACAATGGAGACACATTCTGCATCTCCAACGCCAACCTCAAAGTACAACAGCACCACCCAGTGGAAAGAAAACCAAGTTCTAAACATTCAGGTCAGAAACAAGAGCAATAAGAGAGACTTCCAACTACTAGAAGACTGTATAGATAGAGGAGCTGATATGGGTAAAATTGTAAACTGAACTGGAGGCACATGAAAATACTTCTGGTGTAGAAAATTGTCACAAAGTATTTAGAAAAAAAAGCTTAATTCGTAAATAACTTTACCATGCTTTGCACCAGAAACATAATTTTTTTATGTCAAGGGAAGTGGAAGAAATCATAGAATAAAACTAAATGTTTTACCACCAGTAACACTTGATAACATATTTTTTGCTACTCAAGACAAAAGCCCCACCACTGAAATACAAAAATGGTTCTGGAGTTTAACTTGCTAAAGTTAATCTCCAATCATTTTTCTTGTGGTTATGGTTTGTATTGGGGAAGGGTTAGAACCTCTGTGTAGTTTTTATTGCTGTAAGTGTGCATATTGGGGAAAGGCCAACTCCAGTTTAATACCGAACATGAAAAAAAATTAGCTCAGATCAAGTTAAAAAAGCAGCTCTATATCCTTTTTCCTATATCCAGCACAGCCCCCTCCCCAGTCTTCTTTCCACTACTCTATCTCTTTAGAATTCCAGGTTGAAGGACGCTGGCCGTGACCAGTGACCCCCAGGAATGCATTACATTACTATGTGCTACTCTCTGCAGCGTTCAGGACCCGAACAAAACCCCATGAAATAAGGTATGAGATACTTCTTAAAACCAAAAAGGGTGCGAGGGGGGTGAGGGTCAGGGAGGCTGGGCTGGAGTTCCACATACTGTACATCTGATGTTGGTGTCCTAAGAAAGGTACCATAATCATGCAGACTATGGACATACTGGAGTCATTTCATATTTCAAACGTAGGACATCATACTATTTTTTTTTTATCCTAACAAAGAAACTTTGTATTTAGATTTCCTAAACTATATATGCCAAGCTTTGATTATATCTACAAATTGTATACATTCATGTATTATTTTCTAGATTGATACTATGTTTTACATGCTTTGGACAAATTGACCATTAACCTCTTGCCGCCCGCCCGTTGTAAAAAAACGGACGGACGGCACTTCAGCATTGGCGGGTTGCCAATTTTTTTTCTGCTCGCGGGCACGCACGGGCAGAAAAGACCCGACCATTGCACACACCCGTTACCGGGTGTTTCACATATAGGCGATCAGCGGCTCCATAGCCCGCCGATCGCCTATATGGGCTCGTTTGCGTCCGCCCATCTGCCTCCCCCCCCTCTGCTTAATCAGCTTCTTTTGGGGTCCACAGGTGACATTAAGGGGTTTAACACCCCGGATGTCAACTGGTTAAAAAAAATATCAGATTTTCGCATCCTAAAATTGTCTTTATTTGCTTTCAACACACTGCTAACTTGTCCCGAGAACATGCAAGGAATTATAAATCGGACATCCAAATTGAATACATCAATATACATTTCTTTGCTTACAGTAAAAGCATACTGCCCCACTGATGGCTGCCAACGGAATGCTCAGTCCAGATTATCGGATTATCATGCTGAGGCTAAAGATTTACTGTGGTGAAAAGAGGATAGTCTAAAGTATTTCAAGTAAACCTGCTGTGAGAGAAATTCAGGGGCAGCCATAACTAAGCCTTCTAAAAAAGCTAATTGCCTGGTTGCTACACTGACGTGCTGGCTTCAGATCTACCAGTAAATATGTATTCTAATGACCTGCCTGATTGGATACAGATTGATTGAATAGTTAAAGGTAGGTCTTCATTATGTAGATTTGGTTAATCTAAAGTTGATTGCACAAAGGCTATATATGATACATTTAAAGGGTATCTATGACCAAAAACTGAAAATAAATCTGTATTTCTACAGAACTGCGCATGCGATACTTTGCGGCCGCCCGAGACTCTTCAGATGTTGGGACGGGAACGCACGGCGAAGACACAGGTAAGTTTAAACCTGTTTCAAAAGGTTTTTTTTGTTGTTTAAGTTTTTGCATATATCTACTGCCTGCTACCAATAGATATAAAAAAAACGTGAAGGTTTAATAACCCTTTAATGCAGTATTTCCCCACTAAAGGAGATCCCACTACAAAGTCGATCATGCAACTATACTTTTATATATAAAACATATAATTTATTAACAAAATACTTACTCTTAAAACATACGAAAAACATATGCATTGCACATGATTCAAACTCAACTATCGTTGGTAGAAGTAATTCTAGTATGGATCCCTCAAATGTCCGAAACCGTTACAAACATGACTTCATCATAGAAAAAGACTGTGCACAGATTGTAAATGAAAAACGAATCAAAGGGATCCTCTATAGTAACTAATCTGTGTTTATTTATGGGACACATAAATGAGCCGATAAACTCACGATATCGATGTCTTCAAAGTAACGAAAATTCCCGTTCGCATTAGATCTCCAAAAGTAGGAGAGATATATGTGGAAAGTAGCTTCCAAACTGGGAGAGGAAGAAGCAGCACAAGGAGTCACAAGGAGTTGTGTTACAGTGCTCATGAGCTAACAATGGGAATGCTGACAGGAGGTAAGTGCAGATTGACAATTGACTAACCAGTGTCAGACTGAAATGATAAGACCCATAACACCAAAGGTGAAGCTAGAATTCAGCAGACTCAAGCTCTACGCACTGTTGTTGTGCCAATTTGAAGGCCACACAAAGTTTGGAGGTCCATAGCTATTGACTCTGCAGACTTCTCTGGCGTCCTGTCCAGCTCAATTACATAACTGGTTACCAGGAGCTTGGTGGGACTCCAGGCAGAGCGTCCATCTCAGATCCTGGGAGCCAGTGACATCAGTGAGCCAGAGCATCAGAGGTCTTAGAAACCTGGGACTCTCTGGCCGGAAAGGAGGTGGGGTGGGGAGGCCCACATGACCCAAAGATATACCGCCTGATAAAGATGGCCCTCTTAAGCGTTATATAATTTAAAAGTGGCATTAGTAACCATTCCAATAACTTGTACTTCAGGTTCATTTCAGACTTCTTTAAAACAGCATGTGTTGTGGAAATTTTATTATATGGAATTATGTGGATGTGTGTGTTTGTCATCTGTCTCCCTGTGTCGGATGTAACCGAGGAACGCTCTAGCAGAGGGTACTTGAGTTGAATCGGGACCAGCGGTAACACAGTCAGTATGAAAACCTTCTCATGGGCTTGGAGACATGTTCACAGTGTGTCGAGGCGTTTGCCGGTTTGTGAGTACTAAGTGCACTGCGCTGGGCTCCTTGCCCTCAAACTTCTGTACACATTAGTGAAGTGAAGTCCGTATAACGAGATGTGTATTATATTGCGGACTGCGCTATCCATTTTGGATACATATCTGCTTTCATAAGAAGACATTGATAATCTGCCTTGTCCGTATACTCGTACCGTATATAGATAACCGCATTAGCAATGTCTCCTCAGATAGTCTCAAACCTGTAAGAACAAGTAGAATGATCTTATTAGGTACTGGTCACTCTGAGCAGTATTGAGTAGGGTCTATGCTGACGATGATGGGGGATGTACAACCACATGGCTGTTCGGCCATGTTGGTATATTCCCCTTTTGATGTGTACCTGTACTTGCTGGGCTGACTGGCTGAGGTTGTAAAGCCGTCTCCCACTGGGCGTCATCCTATGACCTTAATAAATGAAGGAGCTGGGGGTCTGTGCTGCCCTTTTTTTTTTTACACCGACTCCACGATGAAAACATGTCCTGTGTCCTGACTCTACAGAGGTACATCCGGTCCTCACACAAAATAGGTTAATACAACTGTGCTTTTAAGCACGGGGGAAATTCTTTGTGTTTGGCATGGATTTGTGCGTTAAACCAAGCAAATTTCCATAACACATGAAATATGAGTGAAGTAGATTAACATTTGCAACTAATCAGATAAATAAATTCCTGTGCTGCAGATTTTTTTTTTTTTAACAGACTGATGAATCATGAAAATATTTTATAGCCTGAAGCATCAGATCATCTTAGAGATAAACTGCTCTCATCAGCAGAAAGCTCTGTTACTAAAGTTGTCCAGACCTGGCAGAAATATTCCAGAGAATAACCAGATCACTCATGTTCCCACTGACAAACATCACACTGAATACAGTAATGTAGGCAAAAAGCAAAAACACAGGTTGCTAGCACCATGTGCTAAAATCTATCCAGCATAAGATTTTTGTACCTTTATATTTTACTCACATTTACATGGTGTGTTTAGGCAATTGCAATAAATAGTACATTTAATCCAACAACTGCCAGCTTAATTTGAGGGGTTCACAAGTGCAGCCTGTGAATACTACAGAAAAGTGTCAGACTATGGACATGTTAAAAGAGATGGTTAGAGAGCAGTGGCACAGCAGTGGGTGAAAACTAAACAATCCTTGTGTCTGATCATCCCCTGCAGCACATTTCCATACAACTATTAGAGATCAGTACCAACACAGTGTCTTTGCACATCAGTGCTCCCATATTTGGTTCCCCTATGACCCCCTTTGAATATTATAATCACCATATTAATATTCTCCGAGCAAGAACCAGTTAGAAACTAAATCCCGGGGGAGGGGTTGCTTTTTATATTGTTGCAGGTCACATACTGACAAGGTCTCCAACTGAAAAAGCAAATAGGGAGGGAAAAAACCCAGTATCTACTGGCTGCTGGGGTCAGAGGGCCACCCAGCAAAATAATAAAAAAAGTGGCTGAATTTTGGAAACCAGAAATTTAAACCAAGCGAATAAAATGTGATCATTGTAAGAACCCTTGGCAGTGTATCTCAAACGCTGTCAATGTTGCTTTATCTGGACAGCTTGATCAAAATCCACTGCGTGCTGTCATGGTACAGACATGGTGAGTACAGGCTTTATGATCCAAATATTTGGCTTACACTGATTTTGGTATATTCACCCACGGCTATTCAGTATGATGCCCACTGCTGCCACTAACCTATAATGGTCATAGAGATTTGATTCTTCTTCTTTGTACATGTATAATTTGCATTATGTTGGTATAAGTATACTTATGTATAAAAATTATAGTCGGAACAGTAATTGTTTTCTCAATTGAAAAATGCATTTCATTATCGGTCTGAAGGAGTTTTTTTAAGGTCTATATTAAGTTTTGAATTTTGGTTTGCATTTTATGGAGTAGTGTTCAGTTGTGGCTTTAACATTTTGCAGCAGGTCCTTAATTGTTCTACCTGCAGCGTTCGTACTGACTTGAAAATTTTGAGGTCCACCTTGAGAAATGGGTTTAGTTAGGGTTTTTTTTGTCACATCTGCCTGACATTATTATTGTGGCCTTTTATCTCGGTATGCTTATTCATTATCCATTACAAACCTTTGTATGAAATGCTTGTGTAATTATTAGGGCTGGTAATTTTTTTTGAATCAATTATAATGCACATACAGATCCAACTACATTGGCCTATACACATACAGCACAGCAATGAAGTAATAAAATGAACTAGGATCACACTAATCCAGCACGTTATCTCACGTGCCCCACTCAATATGGCCGCCGCTTGAGTGGGGCAACTCAGAATAATAACATGCTGGATTAGTGTGATCCTAGTTAATTTTATTACTTCATTGCTGTGCTGTATGTGTATAGGTCATTGGCTTGGCTGGCGCTCGTGCAGAAAGTTTCTTGGGCAAACTCACCGGCCCAAGTGGCTCCGTCGGCTAACCAAGGGAAGGGGGAGGAGTCCTGTGACGTCACGGACATCACAGCCACCGGACTCCTCCCACTTCCCTTCGTTAGCCGACTGTCACGCCACTCTAGTAAGTCGCTAGGATCACAGCTGCGGAAAGGTGTTCTTGACGGCTAGTCAGTATGTGGCCTCAATCCTTTCCAATGGTGTAGCGGAGGAAAGAGGACCCATTACATCATCAACCGTTAATGGTACAGTAAATAGCTGGGATTCAACCCCAGAGCTGGTGGGGGTGTATGGTAATTTCCCCCAGCAGTAGGGATGGAGTAGTTACAGGTTAGTAGAGGTTAGAACCTTATATGTATTAAAGCGGCGTCTTCAATGGTGGAGAGATCCGGGACAGCAGGAGAACCAGCACAGCATGCGACTGGCTGGTATACACTGCACTATAGAAGGACGTCACGGGACTCCTCCCCCCTTCTCTTTGTTAGCCGACAGAGCCACTTGGGGAAGGAGTCCGGTGATGTCGATGTCCGTGATGTCCCAGGATCTCAGACGGAAGACCCTGAAGCCGGCGGAGAGGTGAGTACCGATCCAAAAAAATTTAATCGATCAAAAAAAGTAACGATTAATCGAGGAATTAATCGTTAATTTCCGCAGCCCTAATTATGTATATCACCTTGTTGCTGCTTGCTAATACAGTTAGTTTTGTATTGCCTTTTGTATACCATTTGTATCAAATCATCAATACAATACTTTTACATTGAAATTGGGTGCGCATAGTTTATAACTACATACTGTATATTAATGAATTACTGGAAGGTGGGTGGGCTCCCCGAATATGATTTAGCACCCCTATGCTATAATGCTGGTTGGTGAGTGGAATGCCATCTTTAAACATCCTTTATTTTACAAAATTGGTATGTATACTACATAATATAATTGGGTAAATTAAATCGCATACAGTGATCAGAATGCAATATTTCTATGCATACACATTTCCTTGTGCACACAAAAATGGGAACTCGTACCATCAAATCTGTTTGGAGAATCGCATCCCTTCTGGGGTGTGGCCACACGCAGGAAAATCTGCTGCCTCCAAGAATGTCGCCGTGTTCTTACAGGGCTTGTAGTTTCCACCTCACTGTTGATGGACGTGCAGTCAAAGTCACTAAAAAAGATTAGAATGTATAGTCACATACTCCCGCACAACACAGAATACAGCACTCCCTGGTTTTAGGAAAGGATGGTCCCTTGAGGAGCCAATACTCTTACACTACCACATTGTGGAAAGAGGTTTTGATGCTTCCCAGAATCAAAACAGTTAGAAAAGAAGCTTTAAAAAAATGACATCTTACTGTGATGGTTTTATTCAGTAAGGCAGTACAAAAGCAATGATTATTTCAAAAGTGCATTAACACCCAGCCAGGAAGAGGGGCTTCTGGATCTTGCACAGTCACAATGCTCTATACCAGGGGTAGGCAAACTCCAGCCCCCCAGTTATTGTGAAACTACAAATCCCATGAGGCATTGCAAGACTGACAGCCACAGACATGATCCAAAGAGTCAGATATATGATGACATTTGTAGCTTCAACATAGTTGGAGGGCCGGAGTTTTCCTACTCTGGATCTATATTGTCTTACTGAATAGAGCACAATATTTTTTTTAAACATCTCTTGACCCATACTACACATATTAAAAAGGTAGCAAATTCATATCACGAAACTTAATAAAACTAATAATCATTCGAGATCAGCACTATTTAAGTGCAACCAATGAATGGGTAAACATGAAATTTGTTTTAATTGTTAGAACAAGTGCAATATTATTCATTATAATAGTAGACAAACTAGCAAATCTAGGTCAAAAGTACATATGGCATGTGAATGATTCTAATACTTTTACTTTGGAAAATGTGGATCCTAAGGTTTATATTAACAATATGCTTCAAGATATCGGAAGAGCCCCTTTTATTCAGGTACCGCATTATTAAGGCGATATGCTCTCAAACAGCTTCAGGGCTTGTGTTGATGGTCAAATGCAACATATACCTTTAGAAGCATTCACTTACATTTGAGATCATTTACACTTAAACAGGTTCATTGGGCTGACCTACTAAGCTACTTCATGCTGATTTTCGCATTCCCATTGGCTTTTATGAGGTGAGCAAAAGTTCTGATGAAAACAGAAGCCCAAGGACACAGACCCTTATTGTGCTGACATTTATCCTCCATCAATAGAGGAGAATCACATCCCTGGGCGCACGATCGATGCATCCAGGGATAGTGATTGATTCCTAACCACCCCCGAGCCATCTTGTTTCCTAGTGGCCAACTCCTGCAGGTGGCTATATACCTAGTAGACAATTAACTAACGCAGAACTGTGTCCGCCAATGAATAAAAGAGAAAAAAAGTTTCAGATGCTGAACATAATTTAAAAAAGAAGAAGATCTAGAAACCCACTGTACACGCTCTTTAAGGACAGACATTAGATCATAAAGATACAGTACACATTTTTGCTGTGAGTAATCATTACATTTCCTGAAACTTGGAAATTAAAGTAAACCTCTCATGAAAAAAAAAATATAAGGGCCGACCACCACCTTTAAATAGCAGTCAACCTCCTGTTGTGCTGATTATAGCTACATTATACACTATTAGTACATTTTGAGTAAGTAACCCAAAATATGAAAAATGATCCTAAAAAGTCAGAGAGAACAGTTCTAATCTCCGTATAGTACTTGCTTCATGTCAGTGGTAACATATTCATGCCAGAGTCAGCAAGGCAGCTAGGCAACTAGAATTTTTAGAAAGAGGTAGCAAAAGCAGAATTCATTTTAGTATAAGGAGTGAAATCTCTGCAGACCACTCTAAGGCTGGGCACACACCTTACAACCATCGCAAGACTTTTGTCTTGCGATGGTTGTAAGGTACTTTAAAAAAACGTACGATCTGCCTATCTTGCATAGGCAGATCGTACTTGCGATGATCGCAAGCCACGACCCCTGAGGGGCGGGCTTCCGATGACCGCAATGCCCAACGGGCAGTGTGCGCTTGCGCACACCGGCCCGTCCGCCTTTCATCTTACGAACATGCTACACACCCGCCGAACATCGTACGATGCTCAACGGGTTTTGAAACATGGTCGTAAGTTTAAAGTCGTGCGACCTTACAGTAGTATAGGTCGCACGGTTTCCACACACCTTACGATAAATCGTACGATCGCAGGATTTCCCACGATTATCGTAAGGTGTGTGGGGACCTTTATAAAGACACCAAAAAATTGTATTACTAGTTTTCCTGAAAATTCCCTTTTGAGAAGACAGGACATCTTTCCTTGCGAGTGACAGAGACAGACAGTGCAGAGACCTACCGTTCCTTGTCAAAGTCAGAAGAGCTATTTTCTGCTACAGGAGCCAAAAACTTTAGGAAGTTTGGCACAGAGGAAGAAGAGTGAAGTTTCTTGCGAAGAGAGGAAGAACGGTAGAAAAGGCTGAAAGCATAGTTCAGAAGAAGGAAAAGTGAGAAGAGAAACGAAAACACGGATCAGACATGACCAGCTGTAAAATCCAACCCATCCACAGCCCAAATATACAGCATCACATTCAAAGTTCTCCCATTGATCACCTCTTGTCTTAGGAAGTAATAAACCAGCTCTCACTATTTCTATTCTATAGCCCTCACTATATTTCTAGAGTCTGTTAAAAGAGACAGTCACCAGACCATGGGGCTGTCTGTTAATTACTTGATATTTCAGGGCTTTTTAAGTGATTCTAATGTTCCCATAAGATTATATGCATATTTTATTTACTTGCAAAAAGCTCCTTTGTGCAGACATGCAAAAAGTGAACATTGAAGCATTAACTTCCCCTCCAAAAAAACAATGTCTAAATTGTTCCTAATTCTTTATTGGTAGTAAATGTAAAATTGAGGCAAATACAGTCTCACAATGCCCTTCTCCTCTTGAATATTTTAGGAGAGTTTGGCCTTCTGTTAATGACAGACCCGGTCATTAAGAAAATGTATTTTTCTGCAGCACAGCAAGAATGATCATTTTAGAGTTAAAAAGAGATCAGAGAAATGCAATATACTTTGTGCTGTACAACACCATTACTTGCTCATTTCTGAACAGTTTCGTTCTTCAAAATCATTAACAAAAGCAAAGATTTTTAGGTGCATTTGTGTGATACTTCTGGTGTTGACTAAACCCTTACTCAAAAAGATAAAAGTGACCAAGACCGACCACCAGATATGCTACTGTCAGTAATATAACAGACTGTCCCCAGATAATTACAGTTTATTAACATACCCAAAACAGGGAGTGACTGCACCACAAACCACATTTGCATGCACTTCAAACAGTTTTCTTGGGTTTCCTAAAGTTTTACACAATCCAACTCCATCCCATGCTTAAATAACCACAAGCTAGCAATCGTTATTTGTTTCTACTATGTGATATTTAAAAACACATCAAATACCTGTACAAGCCAAGTATACGTGCAGAAAGAGTTCAAATGGAAAAAGACTTACATTGCAACCGAGCAGTTACATGCAGAACAAACCTAATGAACACAGATCTCTGCTCACCTCTTCTGTGTGCCTACTGAAGTGGGGTCTCCACTTGAGTTGTGCCTTAGCTTCCTGAGAATTAAGGGGGATGCTGTTGCAGATGTAGGAAAAGAAGTGGCAGCAGCTTGCTCACACTGTGCTGTACTGCTCTCAGGCACATTCGGGTCTGTGCTGGAACTAGACACCAGCATTCCAGCCAACCAGCGAGGGGAGGGGTGAGAAGACACATTTCAGCAGAGGTAGGAATTGCACCGCAGGTAAACAGATGGAAGTCTTCAAAAAGAAGACTGATTTGTTTGCATAGACAGATTATATGCACTTATCTACAAACATTCACACATTCTCTGCAAACAGACCCTACATTGCCAGCCAAGTATATTAAAGGACATTATACTGCAGACATCAGAATACACAGTTCTGCATACATTGTACTAGTCTATAGCAGGGAACAGTAAGCTGTGGACATAGCTTCCTTTTCACCAGTTTTTCTCCAGTATTTTTCTGTCCTTCTTTCCATAGCATACAGGTGATGATTGAATGAGCTAGGCGGCCACAATTTTTTGTTCGGAGATCTACTTTTCAAATTATGAGCTCAATGAGATCTACCAACGAAAAATCACCTGCATTCAGGGGCGGTAGGGGGCGTGGCGGTGCATTGCAGTGCGATCGCCTGCACCTGTGTTCCAGTCCAGTGCGGTCCGGAAAAATGCTGCAAGCACTATTTTTGCAGATCGCACTGGACCGGAATGCAGGCACTAATGTGCCTGCATTCCAGTTGCAGGCGATCGCACTGTGGGCAGGGGGGCATGGCTCCGCGGCCCCATTGACTTCAATACAACCCCACACCCCTTCCTGCCCCTGAACGCAGGGAGTTGGCCGGCTTACATTCCAGTGTGTCCTAGAGGCCCCAGCGTCCTTCCGCGGTGCTCATGTGGCTGACGTTGCACATGGGTAGAGGTGTCCCGCCCCTTTCCATCTGCAGCGTCTGCCACATTCAGCCGGCAGCCGCACGAGCACCTCGGGAGCATAGCCGGAGCCAGGTTCTTTTGCACCAGTGGCAAGAAGAAAAAAACGTGTTTTTTTTTTTTTACTATTTTTTATTTTTATTATTTATTTAAATTTTGTTTTTTTTTACTCTTCGGGGAAATATTAGGGGTCTAAACAGCCCCCTGATATTTCCCTTTTAAAATAGAAAAAGAAATTGGAGGACACGGAGCCTCTGTCACAGAACTAAGGTCGAGCAGTGAGGGGAGAGAGAGGCACCGGCTGTCAGAACCTGGCCGAGCGTCTCTCTCCCTCTCTATCTCTCCTCACCGTTTGGCCTTAGTTCTGTGACAGCGGCTCCCTCCTCCGCCGCGGGCTGCAGTGGTTCTTTCACTTCTCGTATCCCTGCTGCATACTGGTGGGGAGAGCAGCGGGGATCCAGTGAAGCACCACAGGAGAGGGCATCGTGATCTACCACTAATCTCTACGCGATCGACTGGTAGATAGTGATCGACCTTATGGGCACCCCTGAGCTAGGCTGAAACCATTAAGTGGTAGATGCTAGCAGATCTGGGTTCAAGGTAAACCTGGTGTATTTATTTATCTATTACTAGTGCTTTGATCCACCATAGTCATTCTCACCCGTCACATAAAAGGGGAAGGTAGAGTGGCATTTTTATTACTGGAAAGGGGAATGCAAAGCTTGCCATAAGGCCTGCACATTCTAGATAGGACTGTGGTATAAATTAGGCCTTCTTTCCATGACAGATCAGAAGTTTTGTGCTTCAAAAGACCCTTAGGGCTTGTTTACAACAAATGCAGAACAGATCTGCATGAGTTTCTGCACATGCAGTGAAGTGGGGTTTTCCGCATTTTTGATGTGTTTCCGGCCGTTTTTGTAAAAATTATTTATTTTTTAGCCTACAATGCACTTTCAGTGCACTCCAGGGGTGTTTGCATGCGTTTTTGAGCGTCCCAGTGCAAGAAAAATAGGGCTTGCTGCAGTTTTTTTTTTTACATGCTGTGGAACTGAACGCTGCGGTGTGAACTAGAGCCCAAAATACCATTGGAATACATTGGATGCAGTTTTGATCCGTTTTCCAACTGCTCTGCTCCTGGAACGCGCTTGGTGTGAACTAGCACTTAGAGAACTACTACCTGCCCTATCATATACTTCTTGTAAAAGAAGAATACAGGAAGTAAAATGGAGTATTTGGAGTTTCAGCCTGATGGAGAGATTACACGTTCAAAAAAACAATAAAGAAGTTCCATTCATTTAGGAGGGAGGAGTGATAAATAGTTGTGTGTTCTATTCCAAATAAAACGCTTACCTTGAAAGCGTTTTATGGTTACCTGTGCGTTGTGGTAATTACCTCAATGCACAGTAACACAGCATCCAATGCAATACCATTAATTTAAATGTCAACAGACCTGTACTGCCGCACACCAAAATGCATGTGCCTGTCTGTAATCTCTGGCTTAGGAGCTCATACCACCAACCCACCCCTTCAGACCTCTGCTGCTAGTCAGGAGGACTGCTGCCAGCATCTGGGGCTACAGCCAACAGCTCCACAGCAGAGGCAGCACTCTCGACCGTGCATGCAAACCCACTTACACCATGCCAACATTCTTCCCCGTCACCACTGTGCCTGCAAACTCATCACCATTCCCTCTAACCCCCATCCTCACTTTCCACCACCACTCTCCCGCATGCCCCCCTTCACTCGCCACTTTATTGATGCCCCCCTCTCTGCATACAACAGCATACTGTACTTGTTACCAATGCAATGATGCACACTTCTGTATTCAAGCACACTTTTGCTCGTCACCAAACTTTAATTAGACCTATTAAAGTAGATATAGAAAACTCCAATATTTTCATAATCATTGCATCAACTACATAAAAACCAGTGCCATTTTCTTTTAGCTTTCACATCTTGGGTTCCATACCAACCAAGGACACTATCTAAACATAGAGATCGATTGTTCTCCTCGAGTCCCTGCTGGTTTACACTGGTTACTCTGGCTTTACACAATCTAGTTAGTAACGTTTGGTGACAAAATAGCAATATATAAATGGATAAAACGGACGAAATAAATAAAATTGCCACACTTTTGCCGATCATGATACTCAGACATCATACATACATTATCTATGAGAACACAGCTTAGTTTATAATGGGACCAAACATACTGTACATGTAAAGGCTTTAAACCAAATACGTGCACACAAAATGCTGTGTAGTGTATGTGGCATGTTTGCTTTACACTGATTGAATCTGGTTATCTGGAGACGTGTCCTTCTATAGTCAATGGAAAATTAATAATCTGTACACACAGGTAAGCTCCATCATGAAAAAAAAAAAAAGCTTCTAAAACCACAAGCATAACTGGAATGGATCAAGTTTTACAAGGAAACATTTCATTTTCACGCTTCGATTACTACAACAATTACAGACTGTTTATATGCATATACAGTTTGCTCAAAAGTTAGCATACCCTGGGAGAATTGGTAACATATGTAACATTTTTTTTAAAGAAAACACGAGTGAGCAGGCAAAAACACATCTCTTTTGGGATTCATATTTAACTATAGGTCATAACAGAATGGCACAATCATAAAACAAAACATGGCAACAAATAAAGAAATTAAGTGACCCCTGTTCAAAAGTAGGGCTGCAACAACTAATCGACATAATCGATTATAATCGATTATTGAAAAAGTTGTCAACTTTTTCAATCATCGATTAATCGGCTTCTGATTGGTTGACTCCGTTCACCTCTCCACAGACGCTGTGCGCCACACCTCCTCCTCCCCACCTCACGCTCTCCACTGCCAGACCCGCCCACCCGCATCCACACGCCGCACCTCCTCCTTGCGCCTCACGCTCACCGCCCGCATCCACGATCGGCACTGGGACGCGGGGAGAAAAAGTAAGGAGGAGCAGGTGTGGGCGGATGACCGCCACCGATAGACAGGCCCGATCTCAGATACGAGTTGCTGGAAGACTGCTCAGGTAAGCCTGCAAACATGGTGCTCTATAATGTATTGCTGGGATTTGTATTCCTCTGTAGCTGATGGTACATTGTGCTGTATATTATACAGAGCAATGTACCATCAGCTATAGAGGAATACAAATCGCAGCAATACATTGTACACTGTATGTATAACGTATTGCTGGGATTTGTTGTATCCCTATATAGCTGGTGGTATTCTGCATTAATAATACATTATACAGCGCAATGCAGAATACCACCAGCTGTAGAGGAATACAACAAATCCGAGCAATAATACATTATACAGCGCAATGCAGAATACCACCAGCTATAGAGGACTACAACACCCAGCAATAGTACATTATACATCGCAATGCGGAATACCGCCAGCTATAATGTATTGCTGGGATTTGTTGTATTCCTCCTATAGCCGGTGCCATTCTGCATTCATTGCTGTATAATTTTACACTTTTCATTTCACTATATTGCACACCACAGTTTTTTTCTCTTTTACTTCCACCGATCCAAGCTTGCTCCTGTGATCCACTGCAATCTTAATACAAACTAGTAGTCCCATCACTGGAGCCATTCTTTTAAAAAAAATGTTTTATTCAATTAACCGATTAAATCGAACTTAATAATCGGCTAACTAATCGATTTTGAAAATAATCGTTAGCTGCAGCTCTATTCAAAAGTCTGCATACCCTTTAATACTGTGTATTGTCCCCTTTAGCATCAATGACAGCCTGCAGTCTTTTGTACTGTTAGGCCTGGTTCACACCTGAACGTTTTGTAGCGCGTTCAACGCTCGACGAGCGCTCTACAAAACGCTCAAACATCTAAATCCCATTGTATTCAATGGGTCTGGTTCACACCTTGCTGTATTTCCGCCCGTCCGAACGCGATACAAAACGGCCTACGCCCAAAGAAGTACATGTACTTCTTTGGGGCGTTTTGGTCTCGTGTTTCCATTGGGATACAGCCAAGTAGCCCTCGGAAACGGGCGTTTGTCACGCGTTTTTTTACCGCGAATCGCGGTAAAAACATGCGACAAACGCGCAAATTCAATACGTCTAGGTGTGAACCCAGCCTAATAGTGGTCTATGAGGCCCTGAATTGCAGGTGGTATAGCTGCCCAATCATCTTGGCAAAATGCCTCTAGGTCATGCAAAGTCTTTGGTAGCCTTGCATTAATCGCAGGTTTGAGATCTCCCCAGAGTGGCTCAATGATAGTAAGTCAGGAGACTGTAATGACCACTCCAGAACCTTTTTCTGCTGTAACCGCTGGAGGGTTAATGTGGCCTTGTGCTTAGGGTAATTGTCGTGCTGGAAAGTCCAAGCGTGCAGCTTTCATGCAGAGTAATGCAAATCGTCTGCCAGTATAATCTGATGAAATGCTACATTCATCTTGCCATCAATTTTAACAAGATTCCCCATGCCTTTAGAGCTCCCCCTCCCCCCCTCAAAAAAATGTTTTTTTATTATTGTCGCTTTAGGCATTGTTGACCCCTCTCCAAACAAAGTGCTTATGGTTGTGACCATAAAGCTCTATTTTGGCCTTGTCACTCCAAATTACAGAGTGCCAGAAGCTGAGACATGTGTCAAGGTGTTAACAGGCATATTGTAACCGGGCTATTTCGTGGCATTGGCGCAGTAAAGGCTTCTTTCTGGCAACTTGACCATACAGCTCATTTGTATTCAAGTGTCATCGTAGTGTGCTCCTTGAAACAACCACACCGTCTTTTTCCAGAAGAGCCTGTATTTCTCCTGAGGATACCTGTGGGGTCTTTCTTTGTATCTTGAACAATTCTTCTGGCAGTTGTGGCTGCAATCTTTCTTGGTCTACCTGACCTTGGCTTGGTATCAGGAGATCCCTGAATTTTACACTTCCTAATAAGTGATTGAACAGTAATGACTGGCATTTTCAAGGCTTTCAATATCCTTTTATATCCTATTCCATCTTTATAAAGTTCCATTACCTTGTTACGCAGGTCTTTTGACCTGTACCCAATGGCTCAGTATCTAGCCAGCTCAGTGCATCCATGTGAGAGCTAACAAACTCATTGACTATTTTTACACAGACACGAATTGCAATTTAAAAAGCGACAGATGTGGGAAATTAACCTTTAATTGCCATTGTACCACCTTGGGTGTTTGTAACAAGGCCAAACATTCCAAGGTATATACACTTTTTGTCAGGGCAATTTGGGTGATTTCGGTTATCATCATGATTTTAAAAAAGGAGCCAAACAACTATGTGATAATAAATGGCTTCATATGATCACTATCCTTAAATAAAAGACAGTTGTTTGGCATGGCCAGTCATATTTTCAATATCAATGCCAAAATGTTACAATTTCTGCCAGGGTATGCAAACTTTTGAGCACAACTGTATACGTACAAACATTCAAACTAACCACATTGCCTAGGTTGTACTGTAAACTGTCTCAACTGATCCTAAACCTTTATGCAGGAAGACAACAAAAAGATGTGTCCAATGTACACAGCAAGTGTCAATATTATTCTGTGATTTTTCTGGTCCTTTCATAATGAAATCTTGTAGTTGTCAGATCCATAGCAGAGAAAGCATATAATAGTATCAAGCTGTATTATATGAGATATAGTTCATTGCACCCACAGAATTTACCTGGTGGCTTTTTATTACCATTTTTCTGCTGGAAGTTACATGGTAACGCTATGCATGAGCTACGCAGACATTAAGAATAATTGAAGCATGTAAATCTTAAAGGAGGTATTGGGAGAGCAAATATACTCTTCCCAATACTTAAAGCTAGTTTGCGACATTGCAGCTATCACAGCTCAGCTCTACATAACAAGAGATGAGTGATCACAAACCGATGATCACTCGGCTCATGGCCTCTCCAAGCCTCAGTATAGTCCCAGTTAATTCTATGAGCGCTCACTGCACAGGCACAGCTAGTGCTGAAGAAGATTTGTTCTTGGAGTATCTAAATAGTGTAGGAGATATGCTGAGTTACAAAGGTAGCTGGGTGGGGGTGAGTTTCTAGGATTGTTACATTAGGGGAACTGAGGAATGTTGGGACTAATGAAAATTTCTGCTGCCTTTATGGTGCAGCTCTGCCGAGGACTTCTACCAAACTGTGAACAATGTCCCCACTACATAAACATAAACCTAACTGTAAACTGTCCTAATGTAATTTAGTGTAGGCAGCTTTAGGCCGGGTTCACACCTGAGCATGGTGGGTACGCACTTCCCATCAGAACACGTTTTCACTAGTTTGTATGCCGTGTTTGCCACGTGCCCCTATTGATTTTTAATGGATCCCTATACGTGCGGCAAAAAAGCTCCTATAGTATTTTCCCCGACATGCGTTCCACGTTTTTTTTATTCCGTGTTTGTGCATGCTTTCACCTGTGCCATTAGAAGACCACCACAAGCACGTTTTGCCGTGTTTCTGCAAACACACACCAATTGCGCACGAAAACCTGCCCTTTGGTGCGCATTCACGGAACGCGCAGGTGTGAATGGGGCCATAAAATTATATCATGTGCTTCAGAGAAAATGAGGGGTTAACCATCAAATCTGTTCTTACACCCACTTACTCCTTGTAAAGCAAGATGACACACAGGACACATGCCACAAAGAACAGTGTGTATTTACAGCACACAAAGTCAGTCTGCAGCCTCCTGGTGAAATACCCACTACTAATCACGACTACTGAAGGACCCAGGTTCTCATATTATCTGTACTGGTGTGTCACTCTACATTATTCAACATCTCAAGACAATGGTGCCACTTTCTTAACACTTAAGGAAAAAAAAAAAAAAAACAGCTGCTGCAAATAGCAACCAATAATGTCTCAATCATAAGAAAAAAAATAGGACATCTAATTGGTTACTATGGGCAACACGTAGAAAAGGCTGATCCTAGACGAGCAGATTTCACCTGGAGAATAATAGGTGGAAAGATAGCTGCCTGTGCTTTATTGACCTACATGTACAGGACACACCATGATCCTTGTCCAACACAGTTAGCAATACATGCATCTTTTTTGTGACCTTTCAGACCTTCTCTAAAGAAGGCTGTGAAGTTTCTCATTCATCCAGGTCATGGTATATCTGTAAAAAATAAGCAACTGGCTGTATTTTTCTGAATTGAGAAAGCTGGTTGGATGACCAGTGAAACGTCTTCAAGAAAAATACAGCAAGTCCAGTTGCCTTGACTTATTTTTTAAAGATATTCTCTACAGAAGATCAGTTAGGACACACCATGTTCCATGTCCAACACAGTAAGCGATACATGCAGAGAAGACCAGTGTTGCTAGTTGTTAACAAGCCCTTTATAACCAACATACCAGTCCAATTATTATTTACATTTTATTTTTTAAAGATCAGCCTCCTCATATGTTCACAAGCAGCTATGTCACCAACCTCCACAGAAGCAAAATACTCCACAGCTTAAACACTTCAGTTGTTTCAGTAACACAAAACAAACAGCAATTCAATAGTAACCCAGAAAACCGCATCTCTGACTACAATAAACTAAGATCCGATAGGTTACATTGTTTTATTTGCTGTACTTCTATATTGTTCTTACTGAATAAGGCTAGAGCGAGGGTAAGGTACAGCAATTAACTAATTCAGTCTGTGTGTCGATCTATACATCTTATAATGAAACAAGGGCAATTATGGAATCCTAATGCTGGCAGCTTTCGCAAATGTTTCAAGTGTTCCTTTGCTCCAGGACCTGGACATGAGGCCAAATCAATGAAGGTAACACCATGAAATTGTTTTTTTTTTTAAATGTTTGCTTGGAGAATAAAAATATACTAAGGTGTAAAATATGGCAAAATATATAAATCTTGAATACATTTTCATAGAATAAAAAGGTAAAAATCAAGAAGAAGAGGAGGCAGTTTTTTTTTAATATTAACTGTATTCGCCTTATTTTAAATCCTGGTCATCTGTGTGATTTCACCAGATATTGGATCTTTAAGAGGGGCTTTAACGAACAGATATGGGAGGATTTTGCTGTGATAATTTCACGGGAGAAGTATTTGGATCACAATACAGACTGCTTTGTGCTCTGTTGGTTTTCATTCTTCAACAACAATAGAACATTGCCTTTAATAACACAATAAAGAGAGTACTCACTTTCTTTTATGCGGAGTCTCCGTGCTCACAGAGTGATGTCGCATGAGCTTTCTCTGTGGAACAGATGGGGTTTTCTGCACAGGCTCTGGAAAATCCTGAGCTGTTACAGGAAAGTGACTCAACGTGTTAGCTCGGCGTCTGAATCCTTGATGAGATAATTCTCCAGGATGCTCAGAGGGGAAGCTCTCCGATCCCTTTGGTAGGTCACCCATGGAACCATGCGCCTTTAGAGGCATTTCGAGAGATAACGCTGCCTCTATCTCACACAAGGAAGGCTCCTGAAATTTAGAAGATATTTTTTACTGAAAACAATAAACATATATTGTTACAATACTGCATAGAAAAGGCAACAATCGTATAAGGGGCCCTGTCAGTTACAGCTTTACAGTCTAATAGGGGAAAGAATGACAAGAAACGCTTCTAAGACTTGGAGAGGAATCCTGTGCTAAATGCAACACAAAAACAGCTTAACTACTAGTGTGTGTACCCTAAAGGTGCATCACAGCAGAAGTCCTGGATAAGATGTGTACCCTAAAGGTGCATCACAGAGAAGTACTGGATAAGAGAGCAGTAGATGGTAATAAGGAAGGAGGACAAGATGTAAGAGCAATGTGAGCCACACTTTGTAAGAGCACACTTTGGTGTATAAATGAGAAAAAGGGAAGAGACCTGGACAATTGGATTTGGAATTGAACTAATGAATGCCAATAATAAAAACATTCCACAGCCTATTTGTAGAGTTGGTAAGGATTAGAATATCAGTCAGTATTTTATTGCTGCCTGTGTCCCTACTGAGACAATTCTAATCAGGACAGGAAGGATTTAAACAATATAAGTAACTCATACGCTAGGAAACTTAAA
>NW_017307292.1:386330-388473 GCF_000935625.1 Nanorana parkeri
CAGTATTTTGATGCAAAAAAACAAACTCTCCGCTAGAGCTAATTAAATGCTAATAATATGGCACTATATAACAATGAAAATGTTACATAGCAAAATAAATATACACACAACACAATAACATTATACAAGTGGTAACAAAGTGAATCCACAATGTGAGACACTCCAAGAGTGTATCTTGTAACAATGTGTCCAAATACTCCGATAGCTTCCTTTGATCCCTTAAAACCAAAATACTCATGATCTTCTGTGCAAGTAAAAAAATAAAAAAAATAAAAAAAACACAGGTGTTCTGTGAAATTTCCTTGCTACTAAATATTCCACGGTCAACTGTTAGTGGTATTATAACAAAATGGAAGCAACTGGGAACAACGGCAACTAAGCCACGAAGTGGTAGGCCACGTAAAATGACAGAGCCAACTGTCTGCAGGGTCAATAGCTACAGACCTCCAAACTTTGTGTGGCCTTCAGATTGGCACAACAGTGCATAGGGACCTTCATGGAATGGGTTTCCATGGCTGAGCAGCAGCATCCAAGCCTTACATCACCAAGTTCAGTGCAAAGCGTTGGATGCAGTGGTGTAAAGCACGCCGCCACTGTACTCTAGAGAAGTGGAGACAAGTCCTCTGAAGTGATGAATCACGCTTCTCTGTCAGGCAGTCTGATGGACGTGTCTGGGTTTGGCGGTTGCCAGGAGAACGGTACTTGCCCGACTGCATTGTGACAAGTGTAAAGTTTGGTGGAGGGGGGATTATGGTGTGGGATTGTTTTTAAGGGGTTGGGCTTGGCCCCTAAATTCCAGTGAATGGAACTCTTAAGGCATCAGCATACCAAGACATTTTGGACAATTTCATGCTCCCAACTTTGTGAGAACAGTTTGGGGATGGCCCCTTCCGGTTCCAAAATGACTGCACACCAAGCAAGGTTCATAAAGACATGGATGTGCGAGTTTGGGGTGGAGGAACTTGACTGGCCTGCACAGAGTCCTGACCAGATAGAACACCTTTGGGATGAATTAGAGCGGAGACTACGGGCCAGGCTTTCTCGTCCAACATCAGTACCCGACCTCACAAATGCGCTTCTGGAAGAATGGTCAAACATTCCCATAGACACACTCCTAAACCTTATGGACAGCCTTCCCGGAAGAGTTGAAGCTGTTATAGCGGCAAAGGGTGGGCCAACTTAATACTGAACCCTACGGACTAAGACTGGGATGCCATTAAAGTTCATGTGCGTGTAAAGGCAGGTGTCGCAATACTTTTGGCATTATAGTGCATATCCATGAATACATACTTGGGATTTAAATACCCGTTTTTAGAAATTATTACAGATCATGCAGTTCCACCTTACAGTGAGTAGAAATAAGGGGTGTTTTTGATGGGCTCCACACACCTGATGAAGTTGTGAGACGTAACGTGTAAAGTGGAGTTCATCAACAACCCCCAGAAGCTTTCAGAGCATATACACCAGGGCCAGACTGGCCGTAGGGCAAGCCGGGCTCTTGCCCGGCGCGCCGGGTTGAACACAATCAACATGATTGTGTTCGGGCCGGTCCGCCATGCCCGATGGACGGCTCTAAACAGAGCCGGCACTACCACACAGTAGACACTAGAGGGAGCTGGTGGGGGTGGCCAGAAAAACACCGCCTCACCCAGCTCTCTCTACTCTGTGATCTCTCCGAAGCTTGCTGGTGCTGTTCCTGTCCTGGAGGAGATATTTACATTTGAATGGGCTGTGGTGATTTGCATTTCAATAAGTCACAACCTATTCATATGTAAATATTGCAGCTAATTAATATGCAAATCAATGCGTCCCCTGCCCTGCTAAGTAAGAAAAAACTGCCTGAAGACTGCAAGAACAAGGTACGTTTAAGCATGTGTATGGTGTATACGTTTGTTACATTGGCGGTCATTGTGAACACTTTTGTTACATTGGCGGTCAGTGCCAATAGTTTTGTTACATTGGCAGCCGACAGGGCCATCGGGCATACCGGGCACTTTCCCGGCTTCTCCCCTCCCCCGCACCCTTCAGGGGCCAGCAGCTTGGGCACAGGGGCCGGGACGGGCCGAACATTAGGCTGATTGTGTTCGGCCCGTCCCCTATGCCCGAAGCTGCTGGCCGCCGGAGGGGGCGGGGGCAGGGGGGA
>NW_017307292.1:388744-409808 GCF_000935625.1 Nanorana parkeri
AGGGCTACCATTGGCAGAGAAAGAGCGGGTCCTGAAGTGAGGGCACAAGGAGGCAGCTGGGCATCATGCTCGACTGGAGGCTTCACCCGAGACTAGACCCCCCCCCCCACCGCTGGCCTCTGCACTGTAAGTCACATCGCTGTCCTCTGCATCACACCTTGACCACTGCATTGTAGATCACACCGCTGACCTCTTCACTGTAGATCACACCGCTGACCTCTTCACTGTAGATCACACAGCTGACCTCTTCACTGTAGATCACACCGCTGATCTCTTCACTGTAGATCACACCGCTGACCTCTTCACTGTAGATCACACCGCTGACCTCTTCACTGTAGATCACACCGCTGACCTCTTCACTGTAGATCACACCGCTGACCTCTTCACTGTAGATCACACCGCTGACCTCTTCACTGTAGATCACACCGCTGTCCTCTGCACTGTAAGTCACACGGCTGACCTCTGCACTGTAAGTCACACGGCTGACCTCTGCACTGTAAGTCACACGGCTGACCTCTGCGTCACACCGCTGACCTCAGCACTGCGCGTCACAACGCTGTACTCTGCATCACACCGCTGATCTCTGCACTCTGCGTTGCACCTCTGACTTCTGTACTCTGTATTACACCACTGACTTCTGCGTTGATTCGGCTGTAATAGGTCCCATGCAGCAGCCTTCTGGGGAACCACACGGTGCCTTCTTACAGGGCTTCCATCGGCTGCCTATCTTTCCCTCCTGAGACCCTTTGCCCGAGACTTCAGGCTGGTACCCCGGAGCAGAGCGGCAGCACAAAGTATGTACCAAATTCATATACTATTATTCTGCATTGCTGTATAATGTATTGCAGGGATTTTTAGTCCTCTATAGCTGATGGTATTATTCTGCATTAGAGTGTAAGCTCCTCTGTACAGAGACTGATGTGACTTCTCTGTACAGCACTGCGGTATATGTCAGCGCTTTATAAATGTATAATAATAGTGTGTGACTGTGGGGGACAAGAGTGTTAGCTACTTTGGTGCAGAGAATGCCACGGGGGTTGGGGGGCCAGTGAGATCCGATTCTCTATAGCAATATGTCTGTGAAGGTTCCCATTCATCCAGGTATATCTGTAAAAAATAAGTCAAGGCAACTGGACTTATTGATGTATGTTTTGATGTATGTATTTCTTGAAGACGTTTCACTGGCCATCCAACCAGCTTTCTCAATTCAGAAATTTCTGAATTGAGAAAGCTGGTTGGATGGCCAGTGAAACGTCTTCAAGTAAAATACAGCAAGTCCAGTTTCCTTGACTTATTTTTTACAGATATTCTCTATAGCAAGCTTCCTACATTGTTGCAAGTTTTGTGTATTGGTTGTAGCAAGGCTTGTGTGTCAGCTGTAGCCCTCCAGTACTTACTAGTGGCCGGCCCTGCCCCTCAATTGCGCTTCTGTGTTTGGCCCCGCCCCCTGTTGAGGGGTGGGGCCTGTCGGTGGTCACGTGATTGGGCTGCTCAGTCTAAAATGCCCGGGCCTATTTTTAGTCCCAGTCCGGCCCTGATATACACAATCACTAACTGGGAGTGTGAATCGCGCTTTACTCCAGTGTGTGCTGTCCCTTAGAGCGTGGGATCTGTATAATTGTCCAATAAAGGACCATGTGAGAAGTTTTTAATGTAAATCTAAAAAAAAAGTTTAAATATGATATTATATGCCATTCCTTTTCCTTCCAGATATTACACTTTTTGGATGAACTGAGACACATCATTACCTTGGAGAGACACTTTACCACCCTAGAGAGAAGGGGAAGCATGTTAGACCATTCTAAAATATTTTAGTGAAGGTCATGTTTATAAAGTGAGCAGGAGAGTATTTTGTGTGTGAGCACAGATTTCACATTGGAGGAATATCCAGCAACACCCTTGGTGGTTTCATATGACAATTGGGTGCACCTGTGTGTTTTTCACTTGTACTGAAGATCACAAGGACAATATCAGAGTATTTGGACACATGGTTAACAGTGCGACTTATGACAACTTTTTTTGGAGTGTTTCACATTGTTACCACTTGCATAACATTACGGTGTTATATGTATATTTATCTGGATATTTAATACTTTCATTGTTATATAGAACCATATTATTAGCAGTTAATGGACTTCCTAGTTACAGAGGAAAACAAGCAAACCGTACCATTACACTATGGAGACAGAAAGCAGTATTTTTTTTCTCTAACCAACCAACATTCCGGATAATAAGGATGGTTAAAGTTCAGCTTTTCCACATCCTCTTTAGCCAGACTATGCTCATCACATTAAAAAGGCTCAAAAGTGGAGGATTGACTTTTACAGAAAAAGTCAAGGTTTGCATATAACATTAGCTGCCTATATCTGTAGTCTACCAATCAATGACAACGTTTTTAAGGTCAAATATGCTTGGTGTGATCTTCCTATCTATACGACAGGTTCACCACCCCACCACCACTAGTAAGTTCTACACCCTCTCATTCATAGACTGTTTTGACAGTGTGGATACTTAGAAAACTACGGAGTCCATGAATCATAGGGAGAATCTTATCTATTCTTATTATTATTATAATATTATGAAATTAGTATAATTTGGCCATCTAAAAGACAAGCAGTGTTTAGTAAACAAATATATCAAAAATATCAAAATAGTCAAAAAACTATTAAAACACAGGATTCACCTTACTGCTGTATTCCAGAGGACTGCACAGAGAGCTTTCATAGTCCATACTTCTAGAGCTGTCCTGCTGACTTCTGCTCCTACTACCCTAGAGATTAACAAAGTATACACCAAATTAAATAATAAATTACAGATTGCGTTTTAATCAAAGAAAACAAAGAATACGCATATAAAAAGAATCTTGAGAATCATTAAAAAAAAAAGAAAAAAAAAGCACTCACAAAAAGCATCAGTTTTTGTATTCCATAAATGGATCTTAGTTAACGACCCTCTTAGAAAATGAAATTCATTGTTCTGAAAACCTAACCATGAATATAGCAAGAATTTATAGAGAGGATTTTCTCCTCTTTTTATTTTAGTTTTGGCATGGCTCAGGGGAACAGAAGCCAGAATGCTACACTGCTAGAAACATTCCAAGCCTCTCTTTGAACAGGAGGTTGGCACACAAACCCAACTTCTATAATTAGAACACAGTCTATATAATCAGCCACTGAATTATCAGAAGAATAATGTATACAGTTTCTGATATACTTTTGTCACATTCACTATCCATTGAATTAGACAACAGGAAGTTAAGAAAAAAACACATACAACTCATTTTAACTTATTGTTCATGCAAGAAAAAAAACAAAAAACAAAACAAAAATCAAATCAATCACATTCAAAACTTTTAGATTCCAACTGTCACTTCTCAAGCAGGAAGGCTTGAATCTGGTTGATGGCATGGAGAAAACAATAGTTCAGAAAGTAAACGCATAATAAAGTATGGGGCTGCTTTTTCAAATCTTAAAAGAGGATGCTCCTGCACTGTGATTGAGTGTCTTTAGTAAAATTTGGGGGGCCCAGATTTCCTTGTATTATGCTGGAAGGATAGGGAAGTCGCCCTTTGAAGATGGGAAGCCATGGCAAGGTTGGTATAGTTACTTAGTTTTTTTCCCATGGCCATTTTTTTTTTTTTTATTGAACTTCACTGGTTTGACATAGAGGCCCTAAATAAATAATAAATATGTCCCGAGTATTTCCTCTGTAGCAATTGATCATGCTATACAAAACAAAACAGATAATCTGAAGGTAATATGTATGATACGTATTGCAAGGCTTGTATACACAGGCCCTAAAAAAATAAAAAAAAACAGGGGGAAACAGAAGGGTTGTCTTTTGTTCAAGTCTACTCTTAGGGCATTTACATTTTCTTTTTTTTTTAAATGCATGTCTATTTCATATCATATCTACCCAATTGAAAACTTAGGCATACTCTACAGTGGCTCCCCTTATACAGGCAAAAATGTAAACATTATAAAATGAGTTACAACTAGTAACATTATCTATAATGCATTTTACTATGCCCTGCAACAGAAGCTCTGAATGACTAGGATCACAAATCTGATTCTACTAAACCTGAAGGATATGCTAAGTGGACCCTTGATAGAATACTTTTTAGTGATCTTGTCAGTGGTATAGAAGGATGAAATAAAAGAACTGGATATTTAACGTTGATGCCATTAAAGTTCATGTGCGTGTAAAGGCAGGTGTCCCAATACTTTTGGCATTATAGTGCATATCTGCAGTCTGCATGCCTAGGTGCTTGATTTTTTTTTCCATAAACTATTTTTATTAAGTTTCCAAAAGAGACAAGTTATAAAAAAGCTGTAGCTAGCTCCTTTCGCGCACAAGGCAAGAACAGAAAAATGTGTCCCCCCCAACAGACGGGTTATGCCTCCCGACGCCACGCACATACAGTGTCATGTGACGTCCAGGATGGCGCTGGTGGCCAAATCCAAAATAGCATAAAAATGTATTTTGTTTGACGAAACTAACGAAAACATTTTTAGTTTCCATTTATTTAGTTCAAAACTAATTTTGAGTCTTTGCATATGTCTAATAAGTGTGTGTGTGTGTGTGTGTGTGTGTGTGTGTGTTTTTTTTTTTACTGTTGGGGGATTTGGGGGAAATATCAGGGGTCTAAACAGAAAGAAATATAACAAGATTATACACATAGCCCTCTGCCCATACAGGCAGGGGAGAGTAGCGGGATCCGAGGAGAAGCTGGAGACTGTGCCGCTACTCTTCTTCCTGCCAAGCCATGGCTGTGATGGCCGCCTGGCACCCCTCTTGTCCAATGGCACCAGGGGGCAAGCCCCCTCTCAGCTGCGCCTGAGGCAAGTGCCTCACTCGCCCCATGGTAGCTACAGCTCTGCTCACAGATACCACTTACTGATACATTTTTGTTATTGTCATGCGACAGTTTTTCTAAAACAATATAGACTAATGATTTCAGGACAGTGGTGGAGTGCCTAAGCCAGGTCCCAGCTGCAACTGCTGCAACCCTGGTAGTTCTCATGAAAATGTATCGGCATTGGTATCTGAATTAGTATCTGTGTATCCCTACTTTTTACTAATCTGATCCTACTGATCCAACAGGATGTGCTAAGTGGACCCTTGATGGAATACATTGTAGTGGTCCTGTCAGTGGTATAGAAGGTGAAATAAGAGAACTGGATATTTACCCTTGATAGAATACATTGCAGTGGTCCTGTCAGTGGTATAGAAGGTGAAATAAGAGAACTGGATATTTACCCTTGATAGAATACTATCTAGCGATTCTGTCAGTGATCTCTTTGCTTTGCTCTTCAGCAGTTCCAATTTGAAGCGTGGGGCGCTGCTCTGGAGCTCAGTTAGTGGATTGGCTGCAATCTGGGAGTTCTGCATTCACAGCAAAAATGAAAAGAAAAAAAAAAAAGTAAGATTGTTTTTAAAGCAACACCCTATGTTCTCCTGAGCACAGTCCAGTTGGATAGAATCAGTCTACGTGCATTCAATGTAATGACAATTTCACACTAAAGGGTGCCATTACTAACCTCTTGTATTTCCATGCCTAATATACTGATCCCAATGTTTTCAGTGCTTTGAGTTAATGACCCGGATAAAGTATGCAGATCCAAAGATCTGATGTCACTTTTCATTTGATTGTTTCAGGCTTGTTCTTAGTCAGTGTTTCAAATACTTGAAGCCAAAGACAGCCAGATAACTAGACTCTTCAGAAGGAGGTCAGTGATGGCAGTCGCCACATTTCTCTCACTAAACATTTGCCAAATCAAAAGACAGAATAAGAGCTAAAGTTTTCGCAGCTGACTAACTTTCATTAAAGAAGAATTCCGGGCAGAAATAATCTTATCCCGTGCAGTGAGGCTACCCCCACACCAAGGGTTTAGTGCATGTGCTCAAGTACTCACCTGAGCCTGTAGAGCCAGCTGGCTACTCAACCAGTTCCTGCTGTCCATCTCTCCAGCGATGCCCCTCAGCTTCCTCACGGCCAATACAATGTATTGGACATGATAACTTACAAGACCTTAAGATCACCTGAGCAAAGTGGTGTGGGGGGGACGAGGCTTCAGAGACCGGTCTGCCAGCCAGCCAGCTCTCCAAGGTTCAGGCGAGTATATTGTTATTATTTTTATTCCTAGACAAAAATGAGCACTTAACACTTGCAGTGCAGGGGTAGCCCCAGTGCAAGAGTTAAGATAATTTCTGTCTGGAGTTCTTCTTTAAAGCGTCACTCTGTCTAGGCCTTTCTGTTCTGCACAGAGCAGTGATCGGTTAGAAACTCTATAACGATAGAGATGGCAGCAGAAGCCCATTGGGAGATTGCACCACACCTCCTTCTAGGACAATGGCAATACATTTTTAGTAGTGTAGTGAATGTTACCATGCCTTCCTGCTCCAAAGACAACAGCTCCCCCATTTCTTTTAAAGTGTCAGAGACAGAAGGTGAGGACAAATCTCTACAAATAAATATCAGAATTAAAAATGATGAAAAAAGATTTAACTGACATACTCTTATCAAAAGTGGAAAAAAAATGGGCTTTAATAAGTGTGACCCCCTTTCCATCATTGTTACAGCCAAAGGCTATACACACACGAGAATAGGTAGGTGCTGTGTGCATATAGTGTCTGTGTTTGAAGTCTCCTTTACTAGCCACAATATCTCACTCGTGTGGAGAGCCCTATGATAATGTCAGGAACAGGTATTGCAATGCTACATACAGCCATTATCCATCGGAGAGCGCAGCAAAGTAAACACTGTTTATAGTAAGCACTGTTGTACTTTGAGATATTCCTATTTATTAGGCCATACTGTGGACTTGTAAACAGCAGTTAAAGGGCCAGATCCTTATATCTCTCTTGAATACGCCAAAAGTATATCTCCCTGACATAATTCCAAACGCTTTTCCTGACAAACAAAGCTATAAAACTTGGTAGAGAGACTAACCATTCCATAGAGACAGGAAGTAAGGGAAAATATCTGTGATGAAGTCACAGAAATAAAAATGATGAACTTTTAACTCTTCCCTACTCTATCCAAAATAAAACATTTAAAGGGTGGCCCTTTAAATGCCGTTAGAAGTCCAAAGTATGGACTATTGAACAGGGATATCTCAAAGTACACCAGTACTACCTATTGCATATAGGTCTGCATGAGTCTGTTTTGCTGAATCATAGGCTATGTTCACATCATGTCCGGACCAGTTTTGCAACACAGTGCAGTGCATTTTTTACGTGTGTTTAACATGTTCCGGTGCTGGGAGGGGGGTTTAAGCTTAAAATAGGCTTCCAGGTGCAGTCCAGTGCGTTTGTATGCTTTTCTATACGTTCCGGACTAGAGAAAATGAGACCAGCAGTATTTTTTTGTCTGGACCAGAATGGACTGCTCTGTTGTGAACAGAGCCCAGAAATACCATAGGGACACATTGGGATGTTTTTTGGTCTAGGAACAAACTGTTCTGGCCTGGACGTGGTGTGAACAAGCCCAAATGCCCGACTGTCTCCACGCTTCAGATAAAAATCTGCTCAAGCTTGTGCTGGTTTATTCTGGTCGTCTTCATAGTAACTATAATAAAATTAGATGTTTAGGTCCTTCTCCTATGGTGACCCAAATATACTTCTTACTAGGCTTATCCCCACAATCTGAAGGAGGATTGTCACACACCCCAGTCAACAAAGAGCTTTGATCACTGATTCCATTACTGCAGTTGTAAATAAATGTAAATTTCCACTTTGTACCATCACAACTAAGAAAACAGACACAGACACTATTCATCGCTGATTTATCCCAATGTAAATTACCTTACCTGCACTGGCTCAACCATGTGAACATGATCTTGCTGTTTTTCCTCGTACAGACACCTCAGCCAAGAAATAATGAACTCATTCTCCCTCTGCTCCGATCTGGGGCGAATTTTCTAAATCAAATAATAGTTACACTTACTAAAAGAAAAACGAAAAAAAACACTCATGACATTTACCTTCATCATATATCGGTCAAAATTATTAATTTTTTTTTTAAAGTAAAAGCAAAATCTGTGTAAGAGCAGAGAGAGAGTCAGTGCTAGCACTTTTCTTCTGAGTGCCCCTGTGGTCCTGGATTCACTTTCTGTTCCTGAGCCTGAACTTCCCTGACTTCAGGACCAATCCACACCCTGTCGGATGAAAACGCATCAGTGTTTAACAAATGCATGCGTAGTCTACTCTGTCCAATTGTGCCTGGTCGATCCACTTAATGTGATGCACGTTTACTATAAAATGATTTTAATACTGTACTGTACAATACTGAACTAATATTAGACAGCCTAGAGCGATTTACTAAAAGTACAAGGAATCCAGTACCATTGAGCTTCAGGATTGGTATGTTTTTTTTATTTAAGGATTTTAATCAGATTTTGGATGTGCAATAAAGAGTTAAAATTTTTATATAAATTTAGGGAGTACTAGTGTAGGTACCTCAAAAGGTCCACCATCGGGTTTTTTTGGATACGATACTGCTTTTTGGGATGTGGTGCTTGATTTTATCCCCTACGAGGTATTAGCAAAGCAGATGTATTCAGCAAGTGCACTCTCAATGGGCAGTAGAAAAGCAACAGGCAGACTTAAGGTTTTTGCGGAACCGGCCGAAATTCGCACAATGCTTGGTGCTGTTGGCACCCTTTTGATCAGCATCACTTGATCAGCTGATTGAAGGAGCCTGCGGGAAAATGTGCAAACGATCAGAGCCGGCAGCCAATAGCCGACATGTACTGGCAGCAGCTGTATGTAAACATCGGGATTCCTCGATCGGCACGCTGTTAGTGTTGATGGAAGAATCTGGTTTCTTTTTTCGTTCAGCCAGCAGGTTGAAAAAAAATAGATCAGTGTATGACCAGCCTTGCTTCTAAAGTCAGGCAACTAATAAAATGAAAATGGGTTCAGAAAGGCGCATACAAGAAGCTTTGCTGGCCACAATGCAAATGGCGGGCATCTTTTAGTGTGACATTTTAAAAAATTCAAATAGTTTTCAAAGCTTGATCCTTTTTGTGTTTCTACAACTGCTCAGGCATTCCTGGCAATGATAATGTTTGTGCCAATCCCATTCACTTTGTTAGCAAGAAAAATATATGTGTGAGCTTTTAAAAAAGGAATACATATATTAAATGTCATCAATACACATATTAACACCCTACTGTTCTAAGAACACAGTTTTTTTAGGGTGTTTATACACAATCAGTGTGTCTATTCTTCTATAATGCATGGAACTAATACAGTGTCATCAGGCAATAGTCCAGAAGATGGCAGCAAAGCAAAAAGGAGGAAAATGATGGAAATCAGTGTGAAGTAGCACACAAGAAATCCATATCTTGGGATCGATGAACAAATGTTGTCCAAACACTTATTGAATACATATTCACATTCTGGGATGCAGTTTCAGGCACTGACCGGCACTCCGGTGCTAGAGCTACCCAGCAAGCGTCATCACTACTACAATTACAGTGATAGTAACAAGATCTCTGAACATTCATTTCCTATGCTTTTGGAGTAAAAATCTATCTAAAGATTGTTTTATATTTAAGATGCATTAATAATTTAGTTTATTCAACATGAAATGGAGCTTAGTTATGTAGCATGAGGCTGTATATTCTGCAATATTTACATTTTTGGTAAACTCATTCAATGAATCCAAGCTCTGCAAGCTGAGATAACATGCACTGCATTGATGCATTACTAAACATTGATGTTTAAGAAAATACAAGAATATGCAAGATAATGTTATTGTTTTAATTATATAAAAGAATTTGAGTAGTTCTCCAACTATGTGTGATTAACCTATTAACCTAAAATCGGTTCTGATATCGCCGTTTTACTAACCTGACAGCTTATTATTCTAAAATAATAATATTTAAGATTATATTTTACTACCAGCAAGAATGAGTCCTTACATTTAAAGAGCACTTAGCGGGCAACCACTCACCTGCTGTCTGCCACGTCCCTCACCTTGTTGTGTCACTGCCGCATCACCAGCCGTCCCATTAAAGTGAATGGGACTGTCGGTGAGTCAACAGCGGGTCAGAGGAGGAGCGGCTGCGGGACAGAGAGGACAGTTGCTCTTTAAAAATTATGATTTAAATCGAGTTGATACAAATCAAGCCATTTTACAAGTGATTTAAATCGACTTGATTTAAATCAAATCCACCCTGGATATATAGTCTTGAGAAACCGAGATTGTATCACATCAAGCAGCAGGGAAAGAGATACAAAGCACACTGAGAAGTTGATGAAAGTGATGGGCATACTGAAGCCAGCACTCACTATGATTGCATCTTAAAAAACAACTATAGTATGTATTCCTGTTACAATGTTGAGGTTATAACATGATAATATATCCTGGAACTTTAGAACTACTCCAAGCAACCCTGGCAAGCTTATAGGTAAGGTTTCAAGCAAAATTGTCCAGTATTAAAATCAGTGATGAGGTGGCACAACTCATTTTTATGAGCCGGTGTACACGATATAAAAGATATAGAAACACTGTCTTACTGTAATTAGGATAGGGCATACACAACGTAGATATACAAGTAAGGACTGTTAATAGATGTAATTTTATCATTTAAAAAAGGAGCAAGCGCCCACATTAGCTCTTGGTACCTAACCCAGCTAGTGTATTACTATATGACAATCCTACCAATCCAATTAGTGTGGGTGTAGGGCTTTGAAGGTAAAGGCAGGAAGTGTCCGAGGAAGAAAAAAGGGAACTAATCTTAAACTTGGACCACACCAAAATTCAGGAGCCAAATTCTCATATCCCAGAATAGCTAAATCACAGGACACAATTAGTGTATCAACTGACATTTGGAAACTAATACAATTGACATAAAGCCACCCCCTTACTTGGGTATAGCAAAGGCAATGGCCACAAGAGCAATACTATACTTCCTATGGGAAATACTGCTCCTGAATTACAAATCTTCTATGTGAAGTTTTACTCCAACATTACATTATCTAACAAAAACAATCCATATTTACAAAACAGGGGCAGACTTCAAAATCAGCAATACAAAAAAAAAAAAAGAAAAAAGTGCAAACGGACTCCAAAATTACCAAATGACTTTTGGATGGATCAAATATTAACGAAAGTCTTTATCATGTAGCTACTTGTAGCAGAATCAGCTTTAACTTTACATACCTACTGAAATATTCAGATTCTTCAAAACAGGAAGGGCAGTGGCTGGTAAAATTTCAAGAGGACAAAAACAGATTTATGGCCCACAGAAAGTTAACACTTCGCTAGTTCAGAAGTTCCACAGAGCTGGGCTTTTCCACCCAAGGTAATTTGAATAATGAAAGCATTCTTTCACTCGCAGAGTTCATAAGTCCAAGTGGGATTGACAACAGGATTAAAACCAGGGACAGGGAAGAGTCTGTGTGATCTTTGTACGGAGAAACTGGGCAGAATGAATTTTAAAAAAGTCTCAGATATTGAAACGTTTATCTCCAGGCCTTTACATTATTGCCCTGATGAAGGGTCCCTGCGTGGCCCCAAAACGCCGGTTATAATTATTGCAACATGTATGATGATTTGTCCGATTAACCCCTTCGTGACTGACATGGACTTTATAATTTGAATATTTTCCACTGAGTGCTGGTGAATTCTGTTAATTTCCTGTTTGATGTGAACGGCGCCATCCGTGAGTATCATTGCAAGCACCATTATTGTGATTCGGGCCGGAGACGCTGTGAGGGGTGCAGGGGAACATATTGGACTTTATCTCCAGGCCAACACTATTTATAATAAATAATATATATACAATGTATATAGATAAACACTGCAGCCATAACATTATGACCACCATCTGTAAAAAATAAATCAAGGCAACTGAATTGAGAAAGTTGGTGGGATGACTACTGAAACATCAAGAAAAATACAGCAAGTCCAGTTGGGTTGATTAATATTTTACAGATATACCATGACCTGGATGAATGAGAACCTTCACAGACATTATGCCCACCAGCCTAATATTGAGAAGGTCCCCCTTTTGCTGCCAAGCAGCCCAGACCCATCGATGCATTGACTCCACTAGACCTCTGAAGGTATGCTGTAGTATCTGGCATCAAGTTGTCAGTAGCAGATCCTTTAAGTCCTGTAAGTTGCAAGGTGGGGGCTCCATGGATTGCTAGATTTAATTGAGATTTGGAGAATTTGGAGGCCCAAGTCTACACCTCAAACTTGTTAGTGTTCCTCAAACCATTTTTGAATCATTTTTGCAGTAAGGCAGGGAGTATTATCCTGCAGAAAGAGGCCACTGCCATCAGGGAATACATTTGTGATGAAAGGGTATATTTGGTCAGCATCAATGTTTAAGTAGGCAGCATATGTCAAAGTAACATCCACATGAATGGCAGGACCAAAGGTTTCCCAGCAGAACATTGCCCACAGCGTCATTGTACCTCCGCTGGCTTGCCTTCCATAGTGTTCCATAATGGATCCTGGTGCCATCTCTTCCCCAGGTAAGCAACACACATGCATGCAATCCACATGAAGTTTAAAAAAAAGTAGATTCATCCGACTCTGCCACCTTCTTCTATTGCTCTGTGGCCCAGTTGTGATGCTCATGTGTCCATTGTAGGCACTTTTAGCAGTGGACACGGGTCAAAATGGACAGTGGCTCTTCTATTGGATTGGACTACATGGGCCAGCCTTCGCTCACCATATGCATCAATAAGCCTTGGCCATCCATGATTCTATTGGTGTTTGACAGGTTTTCCTTCCTTGGACCACTTTTGGTAGGTCCTGACCACTGCAGACAGGGCACATCCTACAAGAGCTGCAGTTTTGGAGTTGCTCTGACCCAGTCATCATCTACCCATCACAATCTGGCCCTTGTCAAAGTCGCTTAAATCTTTACGTTTGCCCATTTTTTCTGTTTGCAACACATCAACAGGGACAAAATGGTTACTTGCTGCCTAAAATATCCCACCAACTTCCAGGTGCCAATGTAATTAAATAATCAGTGTTATGCACTTCACTGTTATGACTGGTATATAGAGCAACCATGAGCTTACAGTAGACGTAAGGCATACTGATGTTGTCAGCTGGAAACATTTTTGCTACGTTGAATGCCTTACATTGCTGGCGGGAAAAGGGTTAACGTTTAACTTGTTAGGAACATACCCTGCATTTTCTAAATGTATTTTCAGTAGCTGTAAATAGAGGTGTCTGGTGAAACAAGGACATTCTGCAGAAATTCCACTACCAATTACAAGAAAAATCTAGTTGCAGTCCACTTTACAGAGATCTGCTCCAAAATGGTACGATTAGAAGACCATTTTTTTCCTGTAAAACAGACTGTAATGAATGCAAATATATTATGAAGGATCAAAGGAAAAAATGGACAAATAATCACAAGAAATACAAATGTATGACATTGTGTAGTTAGGAAATACAAACAATATTCTATATGGCCAGATAAGGATTTATACAAAAACACATGCCTCAACAGCTCCTTTATCAGTCTGTATCAGTCTGTTCTATCATAATGCTTCTATTGATATTTGGTGCACTTTTTTCATTCTTTGTAAAAGATGTCACAGAGTCACATTAACTTCCACTTAGAGGCTTACCTGTATTTCTTCAAACACAGAGGCCTGCTCCTGGTTATCTAACGTTGTAATGTGCTTTTGTAATTCAAGTTTTGCTTTGGATGGTGGAAGACCTAAGAAATAGAAATCAAATACAAATGTTACTTATGACAAACAGCCTGGACAAGTTTAGTTGTGTAAAAAGTGATGCCATACAGTTTCAAGCACTGCACACCTTACAATGGTCCACAAATGCCTAACATCTTCATTTTATAGTCCAAAATATTGATGTTTTTGTAAAACCTCCAATACCAGTATACCATTTTTTATTTATTTTTCAAATAATGCCATAAAATGTGATGGTTGTGTTCCAGGCAATGAACAATTGTCAACATTGTCATTTTATTTATCAAGTCTTGTTTTGCAAAGCTTGTATCAATTTAATAAAAATAACCTATAGGGCTCCTTTCACACAGACGCCTTCAGTTCCGATCACCAGTGGATCCATGCACAGATCCCTAGCTGGAGCCCTGACTGAAACTTTCCATACCTAGGCAATACCTGCAGGAAAGCAAAACAGTGGTGTTGCTTGAAATAAACAGGTGTATGTCATCATTCTCTCTTTGTGTAACAGAAACTGAACTCTACTTTTATGGGCAACTTTTTTAACTATACTTGCAACTAGAAATTGTAGCCAGGTTAAAATAAAAAAAGGAAACATTAAGACCATTGGCTAAATCCTAGTGTATACCAATACAATAGTTAATAAATCAGGATCAAGGAGCAGAATACTATAATTGAGTGCTACATAGTGTGCACCATCCAGGAAGCACCAATCTCTTACCCTCTATCTTTTCACAAAGTTTGTGCATGCACTGCATGGGGCATCCATCACACAGTGGTGTTGGACTCTTCGAGTTTTGCTGCACAGCAGCTACACTGAATGCTTGCTTCAGGGTCAACATAATCTCATCTACCTGCAGAAACAAGACAATTATTTAGTTATCACCAAATAGGTCAGCAAAATGTGACAGCAATAATAGGATTTTTGTACAAACCGTAAAATACATTTCCTGGAGTCCACTGAGGGACACCAGTTGTCTTTAACCTTCAGGTTATATGGCAATCTACAGAAGGACTGCGAATGGGCAAAAACAAAAACTGCAGGCACGCATAGAAGGTGGGACCCGTGTTCCTCAATTGCGTACAAGAAAATTATATTATGTCAAGCACAAAAAATATTTTTTCTTTCCCATCCATTGAGGGATAGAAGTCGTCTTTTACCTTCAAGACATCCAAAAGCAGTCCATCTGCGCGATGGGCAACAAAGGACACAAACTCCAACATGCACAAGGAAACAAAAAACTGGGGACTTCTTGCGACAAAGAGCTGCCTGAAGGACCTTACACCTGAAACTGGCATCAGAAAATACCAAGATATCCATCTGGTAAAACTTCAAGAACGTGTGAACAGAAAAACAAGCTGGCAGCCTTGCAAATCTGGGAAACATGCTTGATGTCGAAAGGCCCAAGATGCCCACAGATCTAATAGAGTGTGCATTGACAGTATGTCACTCTAATCACAGAATCTAATCCCTGGGACCATAAGCTTGGATGATGATCTGCCTGAGCGAACTTAAAGAAAATGGAACGAGAAGCCAGAGAAGATTTCCAGGGTTTCTCCAAGAAGCAGTAGCCAAGAGATAGATCTTCACAACCTAAACCACATCCAGACAATGGAGGGAAATTTCTTTTGGGTAAACTTAAGCCGGACTGAGGGATGGGAGAACTACGTCCTGGTTGAGGTGAGAGGTAGAAACCACCTCAGGCAAGAAGGAAGTCTTGGACCTCTACACCGGCTGGTCTCGATGTAAGACCAGAAAGGGTTCCATGCAGGAAAAAAAAATTCAGCTCTGGAAAGGAATAAAAAAATCACAATGTATTGATCCCAAGGAGCCACCAGAGTATCTACCGTTTCCGCTAGAGGACACTTGTACTTGAAGAAACATCTGTCCTGTTTAAACTTAAAGAGTCGAACAGGTTCACATCTGTTGTGGGAACCCTCCAAGTGTAGGGGCCACTCCCCCAGGTCTGCTTTTGGCTGAGGAAGTATGCTTGCCAATTTTCTACACCTGGGATGTATATGATGGACAGGACTGGAACCTGAAGTTGCGCACATGACCAGATGTGATCTACCTGTTATGCTGCAAAAAAACTTCTGGCTCCTCCCTGATGGCTGATGTATGCTACTGCAGTGGTGGTGTCCGCACTAATCAAGATCAGATGACCCTTCAGCTGGATTGTCCCACACTTGCAGAGACAGCCAAAGTGCCTGAAACTCCAGGATGTTGATCAGGAGACAAGACTCTTTTGATGTCAAAGTCCCCAGCCTAACAGGCAGGTATGTATCAAGGGGATCCTCCAAAAGACTGTAAGAAGGACTTGCCCAATTCCAGAGCCATCAAGCCAGGGACAACCTGGTCCTTGGTGCCAAACAAATAAGTCTGTTTAGGACCTGATGGACTTCTACCACAAGAACAGATTGTTGTGACAGAAGAGAAGTAGCTCCCTGGGCCACAAGTCTATTCAATAAATGAATTTTCTGAGACAGGGCAATTGCTAAAGCAAAGCAAAAGACTTTGGGCCTAGAAAGCACTGCCCAGCTAACTTTTACCAGAACGAGGTCTGAAAAGCGCCCTATGAAGAAGAGGCACTTCAAGGCCATCTCCACAATGTCCAGTCCAGAGGGGTCTGGACACAGTGCTTCAAACACCAGCTAAGGATAACTGTGCTGGATATACTGTAGACACAAGCTCTAAACAGAAATGTAGAAAACAGCCTTAAGTGAAAAAACAAATCACAATTATAAAATAGCAAAAAATTGATTAAATACAGCAACACTGAAGAAATGGCACTTATCTTCAGTCCAAAATGGTAATAAGCTGGTAGGAGGGGTTATCACAGGCTGTTCTAGAGTTTGTTTGTCAATCCTCGTGTAGGCAGCAGTGTAGCCCATAGGTTAAAGGCTGCCTGTGTCCCTCAATGGATAAGAAGGAAAATAATAAAAGAAAAGAACGTAAATATTTACCTGGCCTGCTAATTACACTGCCAAACACTACGCTGATCAAGAAGAATCGCCAGCTGCAATCTGTGCAGCAACAAACACTTTCATGAGTATCAATCCTCTGTGTCCCCTGCTGTGCTCACTTGTTCCTCCTGCTGAACCCTGCATCACAACACCACTGTGTTCTGCAGTGATATGGCGATCGTCAAATGTAAGCACAATCTCAACTAAATTCAAGGGTCTTAGGAAGCTAATAGTTTCACTTTCCGCTGGAGAGAAGTTATCATGTAGAAGATTGGTAGAGGGTGTGTGTGAGGTTAATGGTTGAGGAGAGAGCCCACCATAAACCCACGCCTCACTTCCCAATTGATCTTTCTAGATCTAATGATAGCAACAGTTGGCAGAGAGCAGGGGAATTTCCTGAATGCAGTGAGCCTGTGTGCAAAATTATCATCTTGCACACAGGCCCACTGCCTGCGTTTACGGCTACAAATGTGGGCAGGACTAGGCTAATCAAAGACCTAAGGTGCCCTTTGGGTAGGGGAAAGAAACAAGTTTCTCACAGAACATTGGGGTGGGGGGAGATGACAAGCAATACAGAAGGGACAGTTAATAGTTGAAAACAGGTAGTACATAAGTCCGTACATACAGGCTCCATTAATTTGTCTCTCCCCCCCCTCCCCTGCGCGCTCCTCCAGTCAGCGCTGGAGGATTGGAGTGGGGAGGATCCCTGCAGGGAGCGGTGACCGACAGTCACGGTTCTCTGCAGTGACAACATTACTCATGTGGGTCCAGGGAAGTGTATCCCATTGCATTCTTCTCTCCCGGGCCACACTGTCCAAACAAGCAGCAGGCAAGAGAGGGAACCTGCATAGCAGCCAATATGCCCAAGCTTAGTGGCTAAGGTATGCCAAACATTAATGTTCTTAGAGCTGCAGGTGAAAGGATCAGGCTGATGCAACTCAAATGATGGCAGAGGAATGCATCCCAAAGAATCCCCAATGTGCACAGTGAATGCACAAAAGGCACAGAAATGTATACAGGTATTTATATGTGTTATACAGTATAGTTCACTATGCACTACATGAACTTTTAGCTTCTCTGGGCAGGTAGAACATGACAGCATTGGGATTTTTGTGGGGTTTAAACAAGATCTGGATGGTACTGTATGCTGCCTATTTCTGGGGTAAGCAAATGTATTATGTCAACCTGCAATGCTACGAACATCTATGATACATTTTAAAAAGAGAACTATGGGGTAAGTGTTTTTCCCCATAGTTTTCTTAAGGGTCACGGGAGGACATAAACTAGCTACAGCTCGTGGTATACCGAGACCGCCGCAGCCGGGACGGATCCCGACATTACTGTTGAGATTCACCCAGCTGCGTGACAGCCGGTTCTGCCTATCTAGAGGCAGAGCCAACTGTACCCACCCCCTCCCCTGCGCGCTCCTCCAGTCAGCGCTGGAGGATTGGAGTGGGGAGGATCCCTGCAGGGAGCGGTGACCGACAGTCACGGTTCTCTGCAGTGACATGTTTGAGAAGTGAGAAGATCGGGAAGTGTTTGTTCACTTCCCGATCTATTGAGCCGACGTGTGACAGTTTCATTGTCACACGTCGGCTCGAACTAGGAGGATGAGTGATTTTCACTCACCTCATAGTTCTCCTTTAAGGCAAACTACTTTGTCAAATGGATCTTTGCATAGCCCTAGAGAACACAGTCTCCCTGTCACTACTTAAGATGGTGATAAAAGCCAATCTCTCTGTGTAATAAGCAGCCTGAAAGTGAAACTAATTATCTATATATACATCTATAGATAGATATATATACACAAGAGATATAGTGTTAGTCCTGTTCATTACATCATGCCAGATTTAGGATTACATTTACATAATGTATTATGCTTTTAGTTAAATACGTACCAAAGCTTCATTTGTGCATCGAAACACATAACATACGAACTGACAACCTCCATTTTTTAAAAGCTCCCTGCAGATGAAGCCAAAGTGGTCAACGTGCTGTATTCCCTAAACAAAAACAGGAATTCAAAGAATGATAGATGGTAAAAAAATAAATAAAATACGCATTATTTTATGTAATCCCAACAATTCCAAAGTTCATCATTTTCAGCACACCAATATATTCTTAAGTGTATTAAATGTCTATTGTTTATACAAAAACATAACTAAGGAAAAGATATAGAAGGTTTGGCTGTTAGGACTACATATAAAATAAACAGATCTTAGAATGTTTAACTCATGTCAGGTTTTTCTGGCCTCTGCACAAGTTAAAATGGACGAGGTTGTCTCTTCAATACATAACATAGTAGAACCCTTGAATAACCAGCTCCACCAAAGTGATATTTCTTATTCCTGTCTGGCAGGGCCTCATTGCCTAGGTCAGGAACTCTGGAGGAGAATCGCTGTGCCTTAGTTCCTGACCTGGGAACACAAGCATTCATCTCACCTGGTGTCTTAACTCTCCAGCATCTGTCAAAAATAAAATATCAGTTGAGAAAGAACTGACAGTTTACATAGTAACATGTAAGGTTGAAAAAAGACCAAGGTCCATCCAGTCCAACCTATGTATGCGCGTGTGTGTGTTAATTTAGTTTAATGCAGGGCTCGACAAATCTCAGGTGCCAGGTCGCCATGGTGACTAGAAATTGCATCCTGGCGCATGAGCTTTTGTCAGCCCTTTCACTGTCCCCCGCCCCCACCTCTGCTTCCTGTTCTCCCTGCTTGGAGCCACTGCATGCTGCAGTCTGTGTCCACTTTAATCCCCGCTGCTCTCCCCACCTGTATCAGCAGAGGCAGTGGGGATCGGACACCGACCGCTGCAGCCAGCAACGAGGAGGGCCCGCTGTTTCTCTGCATTACCCCCGTGCCTCTGCTTCTGCCCCCGTTCCTCTGCAGCTCCCCTTGTGCCTTTGCTGCTTCCCCCTGCCCTCTCTTTCTAACTACTACTGGCTGTAGAAAGCCGATGTTAAGTCTCCCATTCAGCGGCTAGGAGCAATAGCAAGTCTGCTGTTGGCTATTTTAAATTGCAGTAGCCAGTAGCAGGCTGGCTATTGCACCCATCCACTGCCTGCTGTCAATCAGCAGCGGAGGACCTAAAAGGAGAACTTTCTCCTTCAGTTCCATCCTCTGCTGATTGACAGCAGGCAGGTGCAATAACCAGCCTTCTACTGGCTATTGCAATTTAAAATGGTCAATAGAAGGAATGCTATTGGTCCTAGCCACTGCCAGCTATGTTTACTTGCAGCTGTCATTCCCCAGCTAAAGCTATTGAAGTGGAAAGGTGACACAGGGGGGTCTAATAGACCCCTAATGTCAACTTAAAGAGAACTTCCAACAAGTAAAAAAAAAAGAAGTTTAACAAAATGATGTTTAACAAAATTAAAAAGTCCATCACCCCCCATGAACGTGAAACATCCAAGCAAAAAAAAAATCTGGCTCCTTACTTTTTAAGCTGGCTCCTAGATTCAAAAGAAAATTTGTCAAGCCCTGGTTTAATGTAAACCTGGATTCTTATTGTTTATTGCATGAAGAAATGTCCAAATAATTAATCACTTCTTCTGTGCCCACACTGGGTGGATACAGTAAATAAACATATCCCTTCTCTAAAATCACAAAGGTAAACCAATGAAGTTATTTAAGGTATGCGACGCATGGCCACAATATTATGCTAACCTTACAACTCCCTCCTATATCACATCAAACTTTGCTGTTCTGTAAACTCATTTTCCTGTTCAACAATCAAAGTAAATGGAAACTCTAACCCGACGACATGTATTTGGATAAAGTACTACGCATCATAGAAAAAAACTGCCACAGCTTTTTTTTTTTTTCCATAAGATACTGTTTCCACATATTCTCATATTTTTTTGCATCGCAGTGCTATTGATCTCCTTCTGCCTCCTTCAGACTCTTTTCAATATGTTTTGATTTATTTTTTTATGCCCAGACACTTCTCTAGCCAAATTGGGATAACACTTACTTAATGTTTGTCACATGTTCACGTTCACATAGCAGAACTTAAAAATAAAAAAAAAAAATTAAACTTGCGGCTCCAGGTCTGGAAAAAAAATCACGCACTTAGTTCTCACATTTTATGCAAAGTTTGGGATGGAAAAAGGGGAGTGGTGTTTGCCATAATTAACCCTGTCTGTACTGTCCTGCCAGATTTTATCAGTTTTAACTAGGTGTGCAGGACTGTCTGTCCTAACAAAGGGTTAAAGATCTTAAGAAACTTTATGTTAATGTCTCTCAATCTGTCCCCTATATCTACACTGCCATTTTCACTAACGCAGTATAAGCTGCCCATACAGTCCTATGTATAACTGCTTCAAATAAACTAAGAAGAGTGTGTGTGAGAGTGTGTGTGTGTGTGTGTGTGTGTGTGACTGAGTGAGAGAGAGAGAGAGAGAGAGAGA
>NW_017307292.1:409845-414108 GCF_000935625.1 Nanorana parkeri
AGAGAGAGAGAGAGTGTGTGAGTGAGAGAGAGAGTGTGAGTGAGTGAGAGAGAGAGAGTGTGAGTGAGTGAGTGAGAGAGAGTGTGAGTGAGAGAGAGAGAGAGAGTGTGAGTGAGAGAGAGAGAGAGAGAGAGAGAGTGAGTGAGAGAGTGTGTGAGTGAGAGAGAGTGTGTGAGTGAGAGAGAGAGTGTGTGAGTGAGAGAGAGAGTGTGTGAGTGAGAGTGTGTGTGTGTGTGTGTGTGTGTGTGAAGAGAGAGTGTGAGTGAGAGAGAGTGTGAGTGAGAGAGAGTGAGTGAGTGAGTGTGAGAGTGAGTGAGTGAATGAGAGAATGAGTGTGTGTGAGAATGTGTGTGAGTGTGAGTGAGTGTGTGTGTGTGTGTGTGTGTGTGTGTGAGAGAGAGAGAGAGAGAGAGTGTGTGTGTATGTGTGTGTGAGAGAGAGAGTGTGTGCGAGAGAGAGAGAGTGTGAGAGAGAGAGTGTGAGAGTGAGAGTGTGTGCGAGAGAGAGTGTGTGCGAGAGAGAGTGTGTGCGAGAGAGAGAGATAGTGTGTGAGTGAGAGTGTGTGTGTGTGTGTGTGTGTGAGTGTGAGTGTGAGAGATGAATAAGTGCACCTTTCACGAATTGCTGTAATCCTAGGTTACTGTATGATGGGAGGGCTGTCAGAAAGTCCCTTGCACTTATCCTTTAACCCTTTTGCTGCAAGAGCGATTTTTACACAGATGTTATAATCCACATTTTAGGCCTGAAACCCCCTGAGAATTATTTCCTGAAAGCAGAGACTCTCTAGAATAAAATGGTGGCAGGTGGCACATTTCAGGGCACATGATATTAGTACAACTCTATCAAACCCAAAAATTAAGTAAAAATTACATCCAAGTTATTTTAGATGTACAAAAACAATATAATAGACAATTTTTTGTAGGAATGTAAAAGATGACGTTGTGCCGAGTAAATAGATACCCAACATGCCAAGCTTAAAAATTGTATGTGCCTTTGAAATGGCGACAAAGTACGGTACCCCAAATTGTCCATAGGCGACACTTTAAAAGCCTGTACAGGTCATCAGTTTAGCGTTAACCGTGAATATCGAACTAGAAATATTGCTCTCACTCTGGCACATGTGTCAATATACAACTTGAGTAGTGCAATCGTTGTTTTCATACATAGGCACACCCATTGCATGTTTACGTTGGCATACATGTGTTCGCAGGGGTGGGGGATTTTTTTTTTTAAGCCATCTACAGTTGGGTTCTAATTTGTTTGTACATTACTTAAAGTCTATCCAGCACCAATTCCACTGCAGAATGAACAGCGTTGCCATCCAATGACAGAATATTGAAAAATAAAAGATCAATATATAACGGATGTAATGAAACTATGTCAGAGGTTTGATTTACAATTTGGTTCACCAACTATTGCCTCCCTGTCCAGTGAGCTTCTACATTATTCCGGCCCTCACATAAAAACAGCAGGCGCCTCCAAAGACCTTTATATTACAGCCACGCCTGATCTAGTATAGATAATCTAGGTTGTCTTTCAAGATTTTGACAATAAACATTTCAGACACCGATGTCTATTTTCACCCCATTCACAAGGCTATACAGCCCAATATCCTACAAGGATTCTCATATTTTGTATATACACAATGTATGACATCATCTCAGCCTAGACAAACTCACCAGACTGGAGCTCATGGACAGTTCTTTTTGAAAAATGATACGTTTTCTGTAAATTGTGACAGGACGGGAAATAACTTATTCATGCAGATTTGAATATTACTGAAAAGTCCATTTTAAAAACCAGATTCTTATTTGATTCTTGGTTCTTCCACTGTATATTGCACTGTACACAGTGGTGAATCATTGTGGTTACAGATGTATATGTGTAATAACATCTTTTCATTACTGTATAAAGGCACAATGTGAAGATGGTAACGCAGAACTTGAGGAGACAGCAAACATGCTTTGGAATTATCGAGTCAGCACAGATACTAAAGGTTTTACTAATATTGAAAAAAATGTAGACTTACCTGAGAACAAAAGGATATTTCCTTAAAGCTCTTTTCAATAACAATCCTCTTTGTGTCAGGGCTGATCAAGTAAACCTCCGACTGACCAATCTTAAAAGAAACAGGTAAAATATATGTCAGCTCATGGGTCAAATTAAATTAACAAAATGCGTATTTAAAAGCACATGGAAACCCAAGAACAAAAGTTACAGCTTACCAGTCCTTAGATGTGGTGCTGCATTTGGTGCACACTATTGCAGAGTACCACATGCGCTGTGCATAGCCATTCATTCCGAATTGCACCTCAATGCACCTGTGCAGTGCTACGCAACACAATAACATGAATGAATGTCAACGCAATGCACCTAGTATGTAGTACCATGCACTGTGCCATAGCATGCAATAAACCCATGGATCCTGCTACCCTAGTGTTACCCTAGGGCCCTCAGTTGATAAATACCCTAACTAGAAGACACTTGCTTTGCTGAAGCACCATGCATCAAACAACTGCCATGTTTTTTTTTTTCCAACATAAAAATGCTGTTTTCACCATTTCTAGTGTCTCAGTCCAGCTATTTTCCTGCAGCATTTTCAGCCACTTTATGTCTACATGCACTCACTCCAGCGTTGGTTGCACAATATTGCTCTGGACCGAGTTTTTGATAGTGACAACACTGGACCATACTGCACAATGTGTGGTGACATGGCTGCTAGCAGTCTCAAGCAGGAGCACGTTCAACAGTGTGACAAACGCAAAAGCACAGCTGGGAGACTGGGATATAGCTTTGTCACCCCATAACCAAAAACTCTTCATGTACGAGAGCATACAAAATGAAGGCTTACATGATTATCGATACATAAATGTAGCTGATCAGCGATGGTCAGAGGTAAAGCTTTCAGAGGTTTTTCTTTTTTATACAATCTGTTGTACAATTAAATGTACCGATTGCCATACATTTTAAAAGGTTTTTTTTAATGGAATTTAAATCAACATTTTTTTAGAATTATATTTGTCTTGGTACCATAAACCTTCAACATTTTTTTACTATGGTATATATCTATGGATGTGGTACCTGGGCTAAGGTTACCAGATTGTCAAAATGAAATCCAGGAACACACTACTGACCATGCCCACTTGTAACCACACCTATAATGCCACACTCCCATGCCCACATTTTTAGCATGCCCAGAAACAATTGGTCACAGACTTCTTGAAGAGGAAGCAGACACTGAACATGTAAAAGACAAAAGTCCCTGGGTACTATAAGTGTGCCTTAGCAAATCGTACGTCAAATTACGTGGTGATCAGGGAACAGGAATATATAATGCAGAAAACAGGGGTCAAGAGTGCATGGAGCAGGAAACAGGAGTATGTAACAGAGTGCAGGACCCCTACACTCTGTATGTTACATACTCCTGATAAGGGTTGCACAGATACTTTTCGAGTACCAGTGCAGATACTTGGCATTTTCATGAGAACTACCAGGGTTGCAGCAGGGACCTGGCTCTGGCGCTCCACCACTGTCCTGAAATCATTAGTTTGTGTTGTTTTAGAAAAACTGTCACATGACAACAAAAATGTATCAGTACTCGTACTTGTAAGTACTCGGCAAGTACCAGTACTCGTACTCGCAAAACTGGTATCTGTGCATTCGTTTATTTATAAAAACAAAATCGTACATTAAAACAGAGATATACAAATCCCAGGAGCTCCGTGTGCTCCTTACAAATGACAGCTGCCTCCTAATTTTTGAATTTTTCTCTAATCTAGTCTTGGAGCTCAAAAGTATCGGTACATGTACTCGTACTTGGTATCTGTGCAACCCTACTCCTGACCCAGGAGTATGTAACACATGTAATAAAGAGGTGGAGTACAGGGGACACGAGTAGGTAATGCATGGAGTACAGGGGACATGATTAGGTAATGCATGGAGTACAGGGGACACGAGTAGGGGACAGAAGCAAATAATGCAGAGTTCAGAGCTCAGTAGTAATGCAAGGTTCAGAAGCAACAAAAGGTTCAGGGGTCAGTAGTTAGTGATGTAGAGTCCAAGAGGCAGCCATCACAGCATGTACAAAACTGGCTGTATATGACTGCAGTCAGGGCCGGATTTACTCTCCCGCCGCCCCAAGGCCAGGTTCCGAAATGCACCCCCCTCCCCGTCGACACCCCCCCAACCATGGAGAATGGCAACCAGATGGCAGGGCAGCAGAGTTAGTTTTAATTTTATTGATTCTTTTTACTTTATCACTTT
>NW_017307292.1:414237-416365 GCF_000935625.1 Nanorana parkeri
CGTTTACTTTTTTTTTTTTTTATCTGGTTTATTTTTTATAATTATTTTTTTAATCATTTGTTTCTTATTTTTTACTTTTTAATCACCTGTTTATTTTTTAATTGAATTATTTCTTATTATTTTTTAAAACATTTTTTTTTTTTATCCATTTTTTTCCCACTGAACTTTATTGCTATGACACAGGAGCTAACAATCTCCTGTGTCATAGCAATTGGAGGCGACAGGCTCTCTTTATTAAACATCGCCGAATTGATGTTTGTTTCCCTACAGACCTCTCAAAACTGGGACTTTCCACAGGAAATGGGGACTAATGGTAACCGTAACATAGGCCAATCAAAAATGTAAACTTCTTAAAACCAATGAATGCCTTGCTGAATAAAAGTGCAGGACAAATCTGCTTGGACTGTTTGTGTGTCCACATTTCATGCATAGTAACAGCTGCCACTATCAGCTGAGCCTGTCCCCTTTAACATATATGCACACACACACATATAAATATATTCTGAGCACAATAGCATAATACCAATAATGGCATAAAGCACTCAATATGTGCGTTAATATGGACACTCATTTGTTAAAAGCACACACACTTTGTGCCTTAGGAAAGGTCTTTCTATACATACCGTGAACAGCATGGTCTGGTTTTCCTCCATGTCTGTTGGCTGCACACAGTTCCATTCTTCACTCGAATTTTGTAAATCGAAACCACTGTCGACCTCCTCAAAGGATCCCGGAAGGCTGCAGGGGCCATCCTTCCAGTCCCTGTGAAATGAGTTGTTAGTCCTCAGGCCAGGCTGTGAGAAAGATTTACGCATAGGCTTCTGTTTTTCCTCATCAATAAACGTTGACTGAAAAACAGACCGTAGTTTGTCACCAAAGGATATTCCAGTGCTAATATCCGCTGTCAGTGGAGACAGAGTATCAGTATCTTGCTTTTTGGTACAGCTGACATGGTTAAATTTATCAATACATTCATCTATCAGAGCTGGTGGGGCCTTTTTGTGAGCTACAAGCACCCGACCACAGAAGAGGACTTCAAACTTTTTTGAGAAAGCATCATCTGCATCGCATAAATGAGAATGGATTTCCTCTTGACGGGCTAACTTTCCAGCTTGTCTAATAGAGCCGATTATTTCAGGCACCTGCAAGAATACAAATACATATGTTAGAAGAAGCCATAACAGGAATACAGCATATCCATTTATTATTACACAAGTGACAGCATTCATGCTGGATCCCATATGTTCCAAAAATGTCTCATTTACACCTTTGCCATTTCAATAGTTGATATTGCACAGAGAAGTGTGAACCATAGCTCATGCATACAAAATAGTGTCATTGTGCAATTTAAACAGTTGTTACATTAGATGCAATGAAGAACTAGCAAGATGAGAACTAGAAACAAAAATGCTTAAAATGTTAAAAAAGAAAAACAGACTTCTCAAACAGAGCAGAGCATGTAGCCATGATTACACCTTAGCGACATGAAATATGTGCTTTTTCAGTGCGTTTTATGTAACATGATAAATATGGGCAAAAACACACAAAAAAGCAGCAAATGCGTGTTTTTAAACATTTCGATTGAAGTCGATGGTGCCAAGAAGTGCAGAATCTGCCAATAAGAAGCTCATGTACTTTCTTCAAGCAACGGGCATTTTGCTACAAGCAACATGGCGCTCAGATATAAACATTGCCATAGAAATTAATGGGAATTTTTTGGGGAGTTTTTTTTAGCAGAAAAAGCACTACAAAACACTCAGTGTGGATAAGGGCTAAGGTTTCAAACGTGTGGACAAAACATACATTGGAAAATAATAAACATAGTAGCAGCTTAAACTCGCTTTAATCAAAAGTAACTAAGAAAACAGGTTCTGTGATTTTGCAAAACATATTTTGCAGTACATGCGGAAGGAGATGAGGGCTTGTTTTGAAGCAGATTTACTGCTGGTTATAACATGTTTAGACTAATGCACATCCTCGGAGCACAGGTGCAAATTAAGATGGAACAGTGGCAGTTGGTCTGTTAGGAAATCACTAAGAAGAGAGTGTTACAATAATTGATCTGGAATATGATGAAGTTGTGCACGTGCATTTAAGTTGCATACCTCTCAGCATTCCGAGACCCAAC
>NW_017307292.1:416665-448987 GCF_000935625.1 Nanorana parkeri
CCCCCCCGGTCACGGCCCCAGATTTATGAAAGCAAGAAGAATTAATTCTCCTTATCATGTTGTCTTGAATTGTATTGCGATTGTAATGTCTTCACTATATAGTAAAGCACTGTGCAAACTGCTGGCACTATATAAATCCTGTATTATGATGATTATTATTAATAATAATAAAAAAGTTAACCCACAAGTCCCTTTTTACCACTATTTTTTTTCTTTATACTGACTTTTCAAAATAGCAAATATAATAATTTAGAGTTTGGATAAAAGGTTTAGTGTAGTATAATATTTATATGCTGCCCTTCTATTATATATGTCTATACATTAGACTAAAAAGAGGGACACTCAAGCAGGACAAAGAGATGCCGGAGAAGGATAGACAGACACTTGAGGAAGATAGAGCAGGGCTGAACAGATTAACATTGATAGTAGGAGTCAGTCTGTCCAAATCAGGAGCCAGCAAGATTTTTTTTTAGGAGCTGTTTCCATTGATTTTGAGACTTCCCTGCCAAATCAGCATTGATCCAGCTTCCTAGCCAATCTGGAAGCCGGGTCATTACTCACCTGATTGGTTGGGAAGCCAGCTAGATGCTGATTGGCTAGGAAGCCGGTTTCCTGGCCACACAACATGTAGCCAGCTTTTAGGGGCAATCGGGAAGCCGAGCGACATGTCATTACCCGCCACCTGGCTTCCGGATTGCCCAGGAAGCCAGGTCCATTCCAGCGGAAGTAAGGGTATTGGTACTCCGTATCAGCAGGTACTAAAACCAAAATATTGGTACACGTACTCGATACCGAAAAACCGGTATTGGTGCATCTCTAATTTTAACGTTCGATTTTGGAATTAATTGCATCTCCTGAACAAAAATCGCATTCACTGCCAGAATTTCATTCAAGAAAAATTTGCCATCCTGCTACTTTTAGTTTTTTCATCACTATGGTCGAAATTGATTAAAGATTTGACCCTTTCAACTAAAAGAAAGTCAAAAGAAAAGTTATTTCATATGAAAGTTCTTTCGAAAATCTAAGCTTTAGGAATAAAGAAAGATGAAAAAGACATAGCATTGCTTTTACTGCCAGTGGTGACACAGCATTTGCTTTGGTGCCACATTTAGTAAGTAGTTTTAGCAATAACAAGCCTTGGTCTGAATTGCTGCCAAGAACCGCTGGACACTACTTCCCACAACCCAGGTCACCCTGGTAAAATGGGAAGACTAGACAAAAAAAAAAAAAGTAGATTTTACTTGCCTCACTCAAAACAAAACAAAAAATACCAGACAGCTGACATCATAATTAGTCTGGTCTGAACTATTTACATAGCGAGAGCTGTATCCCATGTTTTAAACATTAGATAATAGTATAATGAGATAATACTAGTGAGAAGAGAGCCGAGCTAGAAAAACAATGCCGATACAATAGAAAAAAAAGGTTTCTACACAGATATGGTTCAGGGAATAAAATAAGAAGTCATTTCATTCTTAAAATGATCCAAAAAAGGACAAAACTATTAGACTTCTAAAGACACTGTCACCTTGTCCACCTTGCCAGTGCTCCCTTGCCACTTCTGTCTTGGCTGTGGCCAAAACCAAAATGTGTCAACGGATGTTGGACCTTATGGGGAGCAATGGTGTCGCCCCCTCCTTCATGTGCAGTGTGCAGGCCCAGTAATCGGCTGCTACACTCAAGTGTGGTCATGTGAAAAAGGGTCACATGCTCCCCCATACTCAGAACAGCTGGGTATAGTTGCCCATTGAGGTAGCATAAGGAGAAGAGGGAGAGTACTGGCAATGTAACACTGCACGCGAAGAAGTGCAGAGCGGTGGGTGCGCAGACCTTCGTGTGCAGTGTGTCATGTCATTTTCACTCCGACACGTCAGCTTGCGAGAGCCGAGTGTACAGAGATTAGAAATGCCATCTTCAGCCAATTGGCTCGTGCTTATAAACCTGCGCGTCAGGATGCGAAGTCCATTCAGTTGTTACGCGTGAGCTGATTGGCTGAAGATGCAGTCTTTCATCTGGCCACGCTCAGCTCACACACAGCATGAGAGAACATAAACGCCTCACAGCTTTGGTTTGCTCCGCACAGCGTTTCATGCAGTCTGTCATGGGCTTTACTTTTATTTGGGTGGGGGCCTTTACACAGCAATATTACTCTCCCTGAACAAACAGTTCAGAAAGTTACAGGGCCCCTATAAAGTTTACGTATACCCAAAACCTTTCTATTTCGTTTTAAATAGCATAGGGAAATGATAAAACCCCCAACAATCTTTTTCTGTTTCCATCTTGTTGGGGAGATATCCCTTCACTGCCTGGCCCAGAGATGTCACAGGAAGTGAAGGGAAATCTCTTCAAAAGGGGAACTCACTTTGAACCGCTGACCTCAGAACAAGCATGCCCACTGGCAGATTTTCCTTCACCTCTTGTGGAGACAGCTGACAGACTTACCGTTATAGTGGTCATGGTCACCAAGACAAAGGAGGAGGATTCTCCACAAAAGGGACACAGACAGCAATACACCCTGACAAGTGCTCCAACCCTTTCCTATTGCATATCAATTTAAAGTAGTGTTAAACTCTCAAACGTTTTTTCAATAAATGAATTCGGAACAAATTAAAAAAAAAAAAAAAAAAAAACATGTTGCAATCTTTATATTTTCACCCAAACACTTAAGAGTCATCATGTTTCCAAAACAGTTGGCTCCAACTCTCTGATTCCCTAAACTTCCTGTTCAGGACAGGATCACAAGGGACAGAACAGACTCCAACAGCTGTCCATCTACTAGCTTAGAGGAGTGGGGAACAAAGGATTGGCTTTCCCTGTTGTACCTATGGAAACTCAGCTTACTAACATCCACAAAGTTAGCTCCCTAGTACCCTGCAAGGGAACAAAGCCACCCTAAAACAGGATGTCCGGGAGAGTGCTCAGGGGACCAGTTGATTCTGCAGGAAACTAAACATAAAAACAGCATCATCCATTGTAAGTGATTTAAATCAGCATTTTTAATAGCCTAAAAACCTTTAATATCTCTTTATAAAACAATTGGCTATACATATACTTTAAATACAAACTTTAAAACTGTGACAATTGTGCATCAAAACAACATAATGCCCAGCTGTGATTTTTGTGGCACCGCACGCACAATATTTCGGTCATTCATGTATGTTTATCCAAAGAGCAAACACACTGAAAATGACTTTACAGACTAATCGTAAATATGGTATAACATTCACTTAGTAGGACCAATTTCCCACACCCAGAATCAGTTGTCCAGGGGGCATCTTCAGAGGTTGGCACATTTCCCCAGTGACCGCCAAAGCTAGGCTCACACCTAGGCGTTTGCATGTACACGCACAAATTTCAATACAAATCTATGAGACCAAAACTGTGCGGGATTCGTCTTAAAATATCTCCTGCATCTTTTCACACAGCGGGCATTATTCTACACATGATGCAACACTAAGGTGTAAACAGTTGTCATTGACTTGAATGGAAATGTGTGTTTTGCGTGTTTTCACGCACATAAAACTGCTGAGGTGTGAACCAGGCCTTATGAGCTAGATCAGTCGATACATTCTTGAGCAGCCATAGCCAATACTTCTCACGAAATGCTCACAGAATAATACTGCACAAATGTTTCATGAATCCAAACAGGATTAGGAACCAGCTGCAACATACACATCAGCAAACCACCTTCTGAGACGTTTCTATATTTACCACCATCAAGAAGAGATAAATCACCCCACTGTATATAATAAATGCCAGCGCACACAAGAACACTTTAAAAAATACATAAGATGTGGGCAAGTCACACCATGATGGTATTTAAAGATCCTCTATTTACATGTCTTCTTACTTCACTTCCCGCAACTAGTGCCATCACGTACTACACATTTTCCATTCAATGAAATCCCTGTGTTTACACATGTTTATAGGTGAGCCTACAGTTTATCTTGTGAATAGTTTATTACAGAGAATAAAACTCGTGCTGAAAGTACAATGTACAGCAAAACGAGAATCGTGTGTTGTGTACTGTGCAGCTTTAGATTACAGAACAGTAAAAGTCAATGTAAGAGAATGCACCACTTTCACATGGAAGCTGCTTGTTCTAGGAAAGCCTACCGCAGATCCCATTTCAAATATTTGCACATTTTTCAGTAGGAACGACTGTAAAATTTCAGCCAGCTTTCAAAACATAGATATTTGATTCTTGAGGCAGACAGTTTACTGCGGAGCTGGATGGAATATGGAAAGCAATTACTTTCTTCCTCGTCCTTGTATTGTCAGAAGTAGGACTGCAGAGGTGTAGATCATAGCAACGACCTGTAATGCTTGTGCTCAGGATTTGTACTGTGAATTGTGGAACAAAATGTTCTTGCCCTAATGATCAGATCACATGTACATCATTATTGTAGTATGCACTTGTGTATGGGTCACCTTGATCTCTCTTTTGTAAAAAAAAATTTAAAGAAGCAAAATAGAAAAGTACATTTTCCATTTGCATTACACTGCAAAACAGTGACCCAAAATTCTTAGACAAATCTGATTCAATGGAGCATGCTGTAAAAGCATGCATTATAACAGGAAAATGCACATAAAAAACGTGTTGCACAATGCCAAATTTGTTCAAAGTTGGGTCCATTTATAAAAAATGGAGGCAACAAATTACGTTGTAGCCATATCAGCTAATGTGATTCTAGGAATAAAATGGGGTGCTCAGTGTGTGCTCCTGACACCTGTCATATGCCTATATGTAGTATACAGCTCAGCTCACATGGGCAGCTAAAAGCCAACCATCCCCTAACAGCAGTGGGGATCCCAACCTGAAATAAGTGATTTCAGGGAGGTGTCCTTCTCATTTCAGGGAGGTGCGTGTGTGTGCAACAACAAGGAAGAGAGCACCCCGCCTGAAATGCTTCCTTTGCTATCGGCCGTTTTTTGTTAATGTTCTGACAGCTGCTGCTGTCGGGAAAAAAAAACGACATAGGAACTGATGGCTATATTGCTATTGGCTTCTTTTTTTTTTTCTGACATCGGGGCCGCCGTCAGTCAGAAAAAATAAAAATAAAATAAAAAACAGCATAGGAATAAATAGCTAGATTGCTATTGGCTATTTCAATTTGCAATAGCCAATAGCAAGCTGGCTATTGCACCCGCCCTCTGCTGCTGTCAGTCAGCAGAGGGCGGGGGCGCAATAGCTAGTCTGCTATTGGCTATTGCAAATTGAAATAGCCAATAGCAATCTAGCTATTCATTCCTATGCTGTTTTATATTTGTTTAGGTTTTTGTTTTCTGACTGACGGCGGCCCCGATGTCAGAAAAAAAACAAAAAAACAGACAGCATGGAAAGGTTTACTCTGCTAGATAGAGCAGAGAAAACCTTTCTGGGAGAAAATGTTTCTCTCTTGGGTGTCCAGGAGCCTCTAATAGCGGGAGACTCCCGGAGCATCCGGGAGAGTTGAGATGTCTGCAACAGACCCAATGTTATGACCCCAAAGGGCTTGGTATCGTGCGCAGCTCAGGGGACACACAGAAAAATAGAAATCTTCAACAAAATGTTTATAAAACACTATGACTTAGTGCACACAAACACAATATGATTTCTACATTTTTCATTAGAAATTATTTTCAAACCAAATATCTACGCTTAAAAGCCTAATATATCTATCTATATCTATCAATGCTTAAAATCACACACTACTGAAACAGCAACAACAAAAAAAAGGAAACCTGGAGCTTTAGGCCCCGTTCACATGTAGCGAATTATCACGCGATTTCCGCCGCGATATCGCGTATTTTTGCCGCGCGATATCGCGAGAAGTCGCCGGCCAATGCTATTCAATGGAGCTGTCTAAACTCCATGTCGCGCGTCGCTCGTCGCTTCTACCGGACCCTTTTTTCGGCGGATTTTGCGCGATTTTGCCTTTTTTCTATGGAACCCGATGGAGAAGGTTGCGCTACCGTCGCCCCGAAAGTCGCGCTATCCCGGCCGTGCGGATCCGCTGCAAAAGGTATGTCGCTACGTGTGAATGGGGTCTTACAGTTCATTATTGTACAGACGAACCTAGAATTCTTCTATCCCTGGCATGTGTGGGGATTACAAATATGCATTGAACAATGAGGGTCCTAAATGCATGGCTGTGTGTAGAGAACAATATGTTTTTTACATTTTTTTTCCTTTAATTATATATTCTTTGTAATGCCTTCATAACTATCAAAAAAGGACTTGCAAGACCCCTTTGCAATACTTCAAAAGAGTGTGGCAAGTACTTTTATGGACCCCGGATGTCTCCTTCGCCTTCAGGCCAGAGATTGGGGACACAGAGTCCCTGTCTGCTGAATACCCAACAGACAGAAGTTAAAAGCTCTAAACTCAGAAGTGCTCAAAACTCAGCATTTTGAGGTTCATTCGACCTAGAGGTGATCAGCAACCTGAGGTCCAACGTCTCCTACTGCTCTCGCTCCCGATCCCTACTTAAGCAGTCCCATATGCACATGGGGAAATGAGTAGGGCAAATGAGGTGTAGAGGTGTGTGTGGGTGTATGTATGTGTATGTGTATATACAGTATATCTCAGTCTTTACATATATTTCTCTCATGGACTTAACCCCTTCGTGACTGACGACGTACAGTGTACGTCGCCAGCATCGGGGCTGTTTAAACAGACTCCCGGCGACAGAGTGCTGTAAAAAAACAAAACAAAAAAAAGCTTTCTTCAGCAAACCAGTTAAGATCCAATGGGTACATATGTGAAAAAGAAACCTACAGATCTAACTGTGGGCTTGCATGCAGCATTTCACTTATGCTCCCACCCACCAATAACAAAAATAAAAGTCTTGGTATATGTATAGTTACTATACACTCCATTTGAAAAGGAAGGGGGAGGGGACCATTGACATTTTAGAACAAATAATTAAAAAAATAAACCAAACCACTGCAATGGTTATAGGACCACTCCATAAACGTGAACCTCTGGCTGGTTTTTCCAAATGTAGAGCAGCTCATCGCATACAAATTAAATGACAAACAATGATCTGAACTTCTTGCCAAATTGGCTTTACTCCACACACTCACATTGTTTCTGCATGATTACCAGAGTTTAGAATATCTTTGAAATACACGTGGTCGTCAGAATTTTCATCCATGCCCAATTATTAAACAAAATTATTGTAGGTCAAACAGTTTTTGCATCATGAAGATTTCTAAATAAAGTTGATATCCATTTTCCAATGTAGGAGGGGGGCTTAGATTATTTACAGCCACTTCCAAATATTTGTTGTTGACAATTTGTTGCAGATTTGTGACAGATTAGTTGATCTCTATATTAGCAGCTGTCCTAGGATCAGACAGGCAAAACGATTTATAAACAGGCCATAAACAGTCCACTAAAAACATGCAATGAATCACATAATCTGTTTCTGCCTCCAGCAGTGGAAGGTGCCAAATGTTTCACAGCAAAAGAGAAAGTCAAATCTTTTATAATTCTGTGTGCAAAACTAAAAACTGAAGCAACAGAAATGTTAAATGCATGATCAAAGATTAAGGTGCCCCCCATTGCCCAGTCAACCTGTATGAGAATAAACATACTGTATTTAGCACTCACCCCCTATGGAGCCACTGGGTGAATTGGGCTCTTCTAGACTGTCTGGGGTACACAGTTCTATTGCTCCCCAAACCAAAAGTAGCGGCTGATAAACTGGCTTCCATGCTGATGATCTTTTGCTTGCAGTAAATTTATTGATAATGACCCAAAATACCTTGAGGAAAGAGTGTTAGGGCACAGTATACACATGATCTTGCAGACTCCAAAATAGAGAGCAAAGCCCTTTCTGTCTTCACATATATACAGCCTTAAAGGGGTTCCAAACCCTCCGTTTTTTTTTGCTTATCTACTGCTAGCATGCACTAGATATAGGCAAGAAGTGTAAAAAAAAAAAAAAAGCTTAAAATCATTTTAAACTTACCTCGTTATCGCCGCTCGATCCCGCGCCGAGAATCAGGAACTGCTCGTACAGCCGCAAAGGATCTTGGGGCGGGCGCATGCGCAGTTCCGATTCTCGGCCGGGAGACGAGCAGAGAAGCAGGTAAGTCTATGGGCGCGTGCACCCGCCTGCAGACACCGCTGGATCGGAGAGACAGTGCAGTCAGCGCTGGATCGAAGTGACGTCACACCGCTGGAGGGACAGATGAAAACATGGGGAAAGAAGAGTAAGATCGGAAAAAGAGACATCATTTAAGGTAAGTGCTAACATTTACATGGGGGGGGGAGATGTTGCCTTTAATATCACTTTAAGCCAAACTGGAAGTCTGTGAATCCAGCTCCAAGCTGTAAGATACTAGATGTAGTTGATGCTACCAGTACAAATGGGGAGAATCACCAGACTCCAGTAAAGGACCAAGATTCTACCCGGCTTCTCAGGCTCCTTATTCAGGCTGAACGTCCTCCATGACACCTATATCCCCAGCCTTCACAAACAAGGCCTCAGTCCAAGCACATGGTCTCCCGCCTCAGGTAGCAGGCCTAGGAGCATCAGGCAATCCACAACATCCCTCTCCCAAGTAGGAGGCCTGGGGGAAGACTGACCTCAAAAGATCACTCCTAAATATTTATACCCTCTCCCATCCTGCACCACTAGCAATAACAGAGGAGGTACAGACAGCCTCACTCAGTATGGCAAGGAACTCTCCCCAGCAGCAGGCAAAAGCAAACAATCAGAGCTTAGGAGAAACTTCAGAAAGCTGAACCAACAATCAGTCAAATTGACTACAGCATCCAAATTTATATAGACACTCCTATATAGGGGGTGGCGGTTATACATATAATCCCTATCCATCATTCTTGGGGTGATATCTGCCCTTCTATCTCTAATAAATAACAGTATAGAAATGACTGAGACTAGAACGCTTCTTCATCCTAAATTGCATAATGTGACTGCAAAGAAATGTGAGCATGTTTCAAAAACAAGAAAAAACTAAATTATCTCATGTAAAAATGCACAGCAAAACCAGAATTCTAATCAGATGATTCAATAACTTAAAAACACATGCAATGGGGATATGAAAATTTTGACCACCAGCACACTATTTTTCATTGCATCAGTTTTCAGAAAACTCTCCCAAGGTATGCCCTCAGGCCTCAACATGAACTAGTATCTCCTCCTAGAAGCCCAGATGGGATCATTAACCTCAACCACCTGCATTGACTCTTTGAAGGTATACAGGCTGGTGAGGTTCTATGGTCAAAGGTCAAGCATCAGACCTACTTACATACTCTTATGTAGTAACAGGCAAGAACAGGTCTCTCTCTCAGAAGATACATAAGATTACTGAAAGCAAAAAGTCAACAGATTACAAGTAATGTCATTCAATTTAAAAAAATTATCCAACTTCAGTTGAAGTTGGTGGGCTAAACTCTCTAATGTTGATTATGCCCCCACAATGTGGAGGCTCGCCTCTTTTTGCTTGGATATGAAGAAGAATATCATGAAATTTGGGAATATGCCGAGGCCGACAATAATCAATGTGTAGGTGTTAAAATGAACTGTGATTAGATTGTGAATTATACAATAAACAAGTGTGAATAATGTATCAACCATACATATAAAATCCCATCATGACAAAACATAAATAAATATTAAAATATATATGTGTTATAAAACATTCCACAATCCATAAAGTTTTTTGTTGTGATTTAAAGTTCGTATTTAAAAAGCCGTGATGCCCTGGATCATTAATCCCACAAATTAAAATTGTAAAAGCCAAAAAAAAAACCTGCACAACCCTCTGAAGACGTCAAGACGACGAAACGCGTAGGGCCGGGCCTATTTACACGCTATACCGAATACAAGACTCCGCTTGCTGTTTTTCCTGTGCCGAATGTTCGCTGTTTTTTTTTTGGCTTTTACAAATTTTAAATAAAGCCCCCTTGTTGAAAAAAACTATGCAATGAAAAGGCTTCTTAGCCCCACTGCAGGGGGTTAATTTGAAAAAACCTGGAGTTCTTCCTTAATGACTGGAAGCAGCATGGGAATTCCATAGGAAGTACATGATGGTTTCACAGATTGAAAATAGTTTTTCTACAATCATATGTGGCCAGTATAAATGTAAGTAGTGCCTACAGTTCAAAGAAAAAAAATGAACACTTAACCCTTGCAGTGCAGGGTAGCTCCACTGCAAGGATTCATTTTGTACATGCCCAAAGTTCTTCTTTAAGGAGGGGGCTGTGGAGGTGATGTTTATCATAATTAACCCTGTCTGTACTGTGCTGGCAGAGCTCATCAGTTGTAAAGTAGATTTCAACACTGTCTGTCCTAGGAAAGAATTAAAGATCTCAGGACATTGTATATTACTGAGAGAAAACAAACTCTGTACCCATTTGCCTCTCTGAAATTGCTCAGAACAGCTTACAGTCCTGTGTATAATCCTGCTCCAAAGAATCTGGAAACATAGGAAATATTTTTTTGTAAATCATTTTAGCTATGCTGTGTGAATGTGCACATAAAAATATAGAAGGGGGGTTTCTGCCATTTGACTGCAAACATAGAAAAACATTTGAAGTTAGCACATTTATATCAGTTCATGCAGGACCTGAACCAGAGCACAACGAGCCCCTGTAGAAACTTGTTTTTACTGTGAAGTTGGGAGGTCAGCACAACACAAGAGTAAAGATAGGAATTCCACAATACAAACTGATAAGTGCACTGTGGAGGGGGTAAGATAAAGAGGTCTTGTAGGAAAGAAGACACTTAACTGAGGCCAGGGGATGGTGTGTTAGTTTTGCAATATAAAACATAAGGAAATACCAAACCTTCAGAACTGTACTGCAATTAGATTTAACTAGTCACAAGCCAGCTATGCTTACACTGCGTGCCTGTATTTACATTGCTGATCTTTAAATCCTAGATCAAATGTAACCACCTCTGACCTTCAGCGGTGAAGGGACTATATTATAATTGCAGTAAGAAAGAAAGCTTCGTGTCCGACACCCCTTCCCAAAATATAAAAAAAAAAAAAAAGCCAAATACTGCATTTGATTTACTAAGCAGTACAAGAAAAGAGAGACAGCTGATATCTGACAAAGCTCCACATTATTCTACATTAGGTGTGATTGGTATGCTGCTTCTTAGAACTGACAGAAGATCAAAGACAGAGAGCACCCAGCACATCACCAGTTTGAAGACTGCTAAAAAGACAAGTAGGCAGGTATTAGGCAAGGATGTGGAGGCTGAGCCCGAAGTTGGACTTGGGCTTTGAAACAAGTCCTCACTGACCTCTGTAGCTGCAGACAAAGGGGGTTAGCGGGCTGATCCCAAAGTTGGACTTTAACCCCTTCATGACTGAGGCCCTTTTTTTCAATTTTTGCACCCATGTTATATTCCACATTTTAGGCCTGAAAAAAAAGCTGGCCATACACTTGTAGATTTCTGAAAAAAAGATATTTCTTTACCACCCGATAATGCCATCATACACTTGATGAATGTCGAACGAAATTTCCTTTTTTAAATCGTATTTTAACATTCGAAGAAAATTTTCCATCCTGCTCCCTTGACTTCTTTTTGTCACTCTGGTAGAAATTGACGAAGTTACGTCTGGGAGGAGGGAGAAAACAAAGACAATCTAACAGAAAATGAAACAAGAAAGGTTTTTCCCAGAACTTTGAGGGTGAATTACTCCAAGGTGCCTGCAGCTACAGAGGTTTGTTTAAAAGTATTTTTCTGTTTTTTTAAAGCAGAAGTATTGGGAAAGTAAAATATACTCTTCTCAATACTTAAAGCCGGCGTTGGAAACTGCCAAATCGAGAACTGAGTCATCAACAAACCTCTGATCGCTGACTTCATGAACTTCTCCCTGCAGAGAGCAGTAAGGCTAGGTTCACACATAGGCGGATTGAATATGCACGTTTTTCGCACTGTTTTTTACCGCGATTCGCGGTAAAAAAACGCGCGTTTCCGAGGGACACTTGGCTGTATCCCAATGGAACCGCCCGACCAAAACGCCCCAAAGAAGTACATGTACTTCTTTGGGCGTAGGGCGGTTTCCAGCGCGTTCATACTCGCGGAAAACTGCCCAGATGGGAACCATGCACATTGAAAATAATGGCATTTCCCTGTTTGAGCGTTTTTCCACGAGTACGAAAGTGCGGAAAAACGCCTAGGTGTGAACCCAGCCTAACTGTCAGTCACCACTCCCGCAGGGATTCCCCCCTCCCCTCTCGGTTTCTCCAGTGCTCATTGGAGGGACAGACAGGGAAGGGGGCGGGCTCAGCTTGTTCTGGCTTTAGAGAGGCAGATCAATCAGGCAGCTGGGATTGATCCTGACAATATTGTCTCTGCACTGTCAGAATAAAGTGGGCCGTAGCCCACTATATCTTGAATATGGGGCACAGAAGTACACAAGTAAAATGTACTCCTGTGACTCGAAAGACCAAAGCCAAAGAAAAAAGGTTTGGCTTTAGTCCTCTATTAAGAATATATAAAATAGTTGAATGTCCATAGCTTGGCTTCAGTTAAACTTTAAGCTGGGCTCACATAAATTGTGATCAACAAAAAGGTACCCACCATGTAGCGCGAGAGCCTATCTAACCAATCCATTCATGTTACACCCATGCAGACCTTCAATACACGTGTTGACAAATGTTGATCTGACAGATCAAAATGTTACTGTGTGGCCAGTATGCATCATTTCAAATTTGAAACCTATGGTATTACTTCCTAAATCAGACTAGTTTGCATGTATGTGCCTGTATGTGAGAAGAATATGACTAAGAATGTGACTAAGAATCAACAAAATTCACATGGTCTTGGACTGGTGGGACTGCAAGTACGGTATATGTTTTTAAACCATTTTACATCTTTTATATTTTAGTCCAGACTAAGATTTAGCAAAATAGATATCTTGATAAATCTTCTAGAAAATATTAGCATATGGTTAACTGGCATTAAAATGCGTATGCCAATAGGTACATAAATGTACACGTTTGAAAATTACAACTATGAACGCCACCAACTTTCTGTCTAACTTCATCATTATATCAACAGGAAAGATAAACAGATGGCTTTGGTTGCAAGGATAAACAAAACCACATACTTGTTACAAACAATGCCCATACATGATAAATGACATGCTCCTGGAAAGATCTGTCATGTGGGTTCATCCATTATAACATTATAATTCAGCTAAACAGTAGGGAAATATTAAAATTTGGCATGCATTGTTCATAGTTGCCTTTGAGCTTGTTTAGCATTGTGCAGCAGGATATTAAGAGCAAACAAGAGATCTGCTCCATTCACTGCCTAAACACAACCAGGTAATGGCCAATCCCACACGCTGCATTATAAACCTTCTCTAGCTTTGGCTTAATCCGTCATCTGTATTTTGTCCCACTGACACAGCGGGGTTGATTGACTAAGGGCCCATTCCCACCAGGACCGCACAATGCACCTACCACGCATTAACAGTGTGGGAGGTGTGTTGTATTGCCATTCATTTGAATGGCACCCCAAACGCAACCTCCCGCCTGCAATGCAATCAATCGTGCCGCAACGTGCAGTACCACGATACCGCGTGTTGTATTGCAGTTGAAAAAATTAGTGCATGCTGCACGGTAGGTGCATTGCGTGGTATCGCGAGTTATCGCATGGGACCGTGTAATTAACCTGGTGTGATCGGGCCCTAAAAGGAGCAGATGATGTTCACTTTGAAAATGACTGTTTGTGAATAAGGTGAAGCAATGTTCACTGTGAAAATCTAAATCATGTGCTAGCAGAAATCCTGGGGTTTTTTTTCTTCATTCCCTCGCACATGAATGGATATGCAAAGAGCACAGCTTTGGCGTATTCTTTAACATTCCCTTTGTAAAGTGAACAATCACACTGCTAAGTGAACATGGCTTACTCCTTTAGTAAAACATGAAAAGTCTCCTTTGCCCCCAAAAATGCTTCTCCCAGCGATTTTGTATTTTTTGTGTACACTGTAGAGATGTGCAACATACAGTGTACACACTTAGCTCATTTATGGCTGTGAATCGGCTGGGTACCGTAGAAGATGTCACACCTGTGTGCAAGTGCAGGAGGTCCATCATAAGTGGCCACCAAATGGATAAAGACAACTTCCGAGAACCTGGAAGTGTCAGTGGCGGAGTTGGTTGCAGTGGGGGACAGTGCTGAGGACTGAAGGTCAAGTTGACATCACTGGAGAATTACACTTTTAAAAGGTACGTATGCATACTTGCACATTAGGGCAGAGACAAAAATTCAAATTGATTTACTTCTGCTTTAGATAAAAAGTCAGCAAATATTTAGACACTCGTAGAAGAAATTTGCCATTGCCAAGCTTCTTAGTTACTTTGTACAACATAGAGAGGGGAATTAGAGTGGACCTTTACCCCTTTTACTAAAAATCACATCAGCATACAGCTCTGCATGCTCATATGAAATCATCTTACACTCATTAGCTAAACAAACATATTTCTATGTTATTGACAATTTCTTTTTTTCCCCACTTCCTGGTTCACTTTGGCACAAATGATGCAATGTGCCCAAGCATTGCATCTTGGGAAGGTTACATCAGCAGTGCATTGCTAGGAAATCTCATATCTTACATTTATTAGTTAAACATTTTTCTTTTACTTACAATTATTGTTTTTCCACTTCTTGGTCCTCTTAGGCATTAGTGATGTAGCCCATGCCTAAGAGATGCATCCTGGGAAGGTTACATATGCAAAGCATTGCTAGGAAATCTCATCTGTCATCTCACGAGATTTCAGGGAAAGACATTTTCATCAGCGTAGATGATGTGCACGGTGACATGTCCCAGTCACAGTCACATGTGCCAGAGTTCAAGCAATTGGAAGATCTATTAACCTGCCCTTAGTAAAAAATCCTGCAATTATCTAGAAGTGTGTGTTTGTAGATAGTCATTGCTTTGTCATTTCTAAAAGGTGTATATGTTGTTATTTTCATGATATGGGTACAGTTCCTCTTTAAATCAAAACTGGAGCAGTTACCCATAGTAACCAATCAGCTTCTATCTTTCATTTTCAAAGCTCAACTGAACAAACTGAAGAGAGACGCTAATTGGTTACTATGGGCAACTGCTCCAGATTCTGTCTTCTCCAGTTAAATACCCCCCCATCATTTTTTTTACCAGATGTACTCCAATATTGAGGAGAAATTCAGTGAACCACCATCAATAAAAAGTACAGGAAGAATGGTCAATGGGTAAAAACTATTTAATGATTTGCATAAAAACAAAAGACACTTTACACAGTGTATCCCAAGAGCTCCAGCATATAAATAAAACCATGAATATGAAAACTCTCACCGCTCCAATTCCGTGGTTAGGTTCCTGTAGTGGAGATCCCACAGGTGCCGGCTGAAAAGTGCGGCTTTACCTGTAACTGAATTTGTAGAAATGTCACCAGCATTCAGGGAAATAAGTCCATTTACTGAAGGAACATTGTCATTCAAAAACCACACAGGGTCCCCCTTATCAGGCTCAGAAGGACAATTGTCATTCTGAGCCTGATGAAGGGGACCCTGTGTGGCCCCGAAAGCGCTAGTTTTTGAATGGCAATGTTCCTTCAATACATTTTGCTTTTACTTATTTCACTGAATGCTGGTGTGCTGGTGACATTTCTACAAATTCCGTTTATTCACGGTGTCATCCATGGTCACTGCAAGCACCCACCTGTCTACAGAGCCGTAGCTAGCTCCTTTTGCGCCCGAGGCAAGAACAGAAAATTATGCCCCCAGCAAACGTGTGCGTTATGTGACATCATGCACCCAGCCTCCAGGATGGGCTGGTGCCCAAATCCACAATAGCATAAAAAATGTGTTTCGTTTGACGAAACTAATGAAAACATTTGTTTTCGTTCATTAGATCCGAAACAAATTTTTAGTCTTTGCACATGTCTAGTAATATACGTGCATGAGAGTGTGTGTGGTGTGTGTGGGTAGTTTCTGTTGTCATTATGATTGGAAAAGAGTAAAACACAGTTGATTGATAATAAATGGCTTCAGCCAAACTCTACCCATGAGTGACAGAAAGGTTTTCGTGTTATCATTCATATTCTCTGAAAAATGGCCAGGAAATCATATATTCTGCCAGGGGATGTAAACTTATGAGCACAACTGTATGCAAAAAAAGGTGAGGGTTTGGAAACCCTTTAAGTTCTATGGACACAGCGGGGTGTGATGCTGTTGTAGCACCTCACAGGCTGCTGCACTGAAAAAAATACGGCATGCACGTACAGTATGGTGTGAACGGAGCTCATTCAAAACAAAGCAAAATTACCTTGTCTAGCGTTAGGGTTAAGCTTGAGAAAGCGGCTGGCGCTGCTCCATACACACCCTGCATGAATGCAGCCTAAAGAGATGCCTCATCTATATATGAAAAGTTCTTATTCAGTTATAGAAAATTTCTGACCACCAGTTATCGCCCCAACTATCATCACTCAGCAAATATGTTTGTTATACAGACATCCCGCACACGCAGCGTGATGTACATGTAAAAACCTGCGTAATTCAGGCCAGATATACAGCTTACACACAGGCTTTAAAAACATCTCACATTCGTTTATACAGTTACTGCTCAAAAGGAAATATTTACACAACTGGAAAGCAACTGTAGCAATGTAATGCAAAGCAACAGTACAAACTAGATAGATAGATAGATAGATAGATAGATAGATAGATAGATAGATAGATAGATAGATAGATAGATAGATAGATATTATTGGCCTGCACATGCCATCCTCAGTGCTCCCAATGCCATGCATTTAGCGCTGCCCAGCACATTGGAAATCTCTATGAAAAATAAGTTCAGCACTAAAAAATGAATATTGACACATGTGGACATTAGGGATGGTCAGATACCAGTGCCGATACTTGACATTTTCATGAGAACTAGCAGGGTTGCAGCATTTGCAGCTGTGACTGGGCCCTGGCGCTTCACCACTGTCCTGAAATCATTAGTCTGTGTTGTTTTAGAAAAACTGTCACAAGACACTAAACAAAATGTATCAGTACTCGTACAAGTATCACTACATGGTCTGGAAAAAAATGGTATTATATAAACTAGTCAGACATTAAAACTGGGATGCACAAATCCTAGGAGCCCCGTAGCCAATGTGTCTTAAAAATGACAGCTGCCTCCTAACTTTTGAGTTTTTCTCTAGTCTAGTCCTGGAGCTGGAAGAGTCAAAGTATTTGTACTTGTACCTGTACGGTACTTGGTATCTGAACATTCCTAATGGACATACAGCATATAAGTCATAAACACACACACTTTCATTCCCTGGACAAAGTTACTCCCCCAGAGAGATTGCATTCTCTGTACAGCACTAAATTCTATGACAGTATGACAGAAAATGACAGTGGACACATTACAGCCACTACGGAAAATGGCACGACAATGTCCATTTAAACATACTCCTCAATAACCCCAAACATTATATATCCACTTTGTGTGCAACAAATAAATTTGCAAACCCATTTAACACCTTGTAAAAGTAGCAGCAACATCATCATTGTGCTGTTCATAGCCTACCAGAGAGCAGAGCTGTGGGAGATGACCCAGCAGGCTCCACATACTACAGGGCACCTGCAGAAATCTACAGGAGGGGGCGGATACAAGACCAGTCACCCTGCACAAGGGGAGAGAGCAGCAATGACTGGTCTGTATTATAGGAAGCTCCAAGTTGCACACTGGATTGCACAGATATGGAAGAAATACACAAAGCACAGCAAGATTCAATTAAAAAGAAAAAAGAAAACACATGTCTTATATTTAGACAATATTTGATTATCTTAGAATTCAGCTTTAACGGTCCAGCATGCAATATCCAAAATGCACTGAAATCTGATTGGATGGTGTGAGCATATCAAAATATTGATTTATTCATTATTGGAATTTCTTTAGCATCAGCAATTTATGCAGCGATTTACATACACATATCGGTCCCTCCCCTCAAGGAGCTTACAATCTAAGGTTTATATCTCATATCCATACAGTACCAATGGAGGCTAGGTTCAGACCTGAGCGACACACTGGGACCGCGCGATCGTGTGCTAGTGCACACAGTGGTTGCCACGTGGCCCCATTGATTTCAATGGAGTTACATCCACACGCCAATCAAGTACCTTTTTTTTTTTTGCGACACACGATGCGCGGCTTTTTTAGCCATGATCGTGTTCAATTGCACAGGTGGAATTGCGATCTGCCCGGCGCGTCTGGGGTGCCATTAGAAAATAATGGCACCCACTGCTCGATCGGCTGTGGTGGGAGACTCCGTAACCGCGTGGTTTTGTGCACGATTGACGCACGTTCAAGAGTCGCCCAGGTGTGAACCTAGCCTTAGGCTGGGCACACACCTTACAACCATCGCAAGACTTTTGTCTTGCGATGGTTGTAAGGTACTTAAAAAAAAAACGTACGATCTGCCTATGTTGCATAGGCAGATCGTACTTGCGATGATCGCAAGCCACGCAGATATAGCTCTGGACAACGTTCCAGCCAGGTGTGTGTCTTTCAGCAGGGTAACCGCTAGGGAGGCGTCACTCTGGAAACATGGCTAGTTGTGGAACTGAAGCAGGTTTTTATTATCTTTAGACAGGAGTACAGTTTACCTTTGTCTGTTGCAATCACATTAACGTAAAGCACACGGATACCTGAGCAGTGCACAATACATGCCAAATGTCTGATAATGCAATTAAATACTCTTCTCCTGTAACAAGTCAGTGATAGAAGAGCATTTGTGGGTTACGATTTTGATCTGCGGAGGTATTGAAGTGTGTCTACTTTTGAACAGAGGCATTAGCCTGGATGTTATTTTAACATAACATTGGTCAATGGTTTCAAATTAGATCAATATTGCAACTGCAAGAAAATGGACGCACACACACCAAGATGTGTATAATAGACCATTCTGCTTAGGTTTCATTCACACCATAGGAGGTGCGTTAAACGCACCATACCAAACAATTGACACATGCTGCTGCACAGCGCAACTGGCATGCATTATGTCCCTTTCACATGGGCTGATCATGAGCGGATCTGTGCACAGATTGCCTCCTGATAGGAGCAGTATGGATCAGATGTCACCGCTGTGATATCCGTGTCCGTCCAGTTTTTTTCCTCCATCTTGCGATAAAAGAAAGAACTAAAACTGCCAGATCCCGTGTCGGCCTATGGCGAGTCAGATGTAAACAGACTTGTATCAATTTACATCAGATTACCTCCGATCCGGCACGATCATGTCCAGCTAAAACAGAACTCCATTTGTTTTCTGGACCGGGCTGGACTCATGGGTGACTGAGTGTAAACGGACGCTGATCCATTTAGACCTGGCTGCACATAGACCTGGATTGGGTATCCGATCAGGTCCGTCTGAAAAACTGAGACTGGCCCAATCGAACCACCCACGTGAAAGGGGCTTTACGATTTGTTAGATGTGTTGGGGTGCCATTCATTTGAATAGCATCTCAATGCACTTCCATGGTGCCGTGTGCTGCAGCACAACGTGGTACCACAATACCATGTGTTGTGGTGCAAAAAAAGGTGGCCGGGAGGGGTATTGGGGTGCCATTCTAATGGCAATGCACCTAGTGAACAGCACTGCCCTGTGTGCTAGCATGCTTTAAATTGCACAGTATGGTGTGAATGGGCCCATGCAGAAAAATGCGTGACTATTTTATAGGCTCCTTCAAATTATATAAAATGAATAACTATAATTATTCGACCAATTATTAAAACCGTGATGCATCAACATGGTCTTAACCAACCTGAGCCTTTGTGAACTTTGGAAACTCGCAAACTTCATACCAAGTCGCACTTTACACATTTGAAAATTGAAAAATCTACCTTGTCTGCATTCTTCAGAAGATGCCGGAGAGCACACCGGGTCTATTTACCAATTCACAGATATACATACTTCAAGGATATTCACCAAATTATCACAGACAACTTTTAAAGACTCAAATCATTCTATAGCCAAGGATAGATGTTGATCAAATTTAGAGCTGCAGCTAACGATTATTTTCAAAATCGATTAGTTAGCCGATTATATGCGGATTCATTTAATGAGCAAAAGGGAGCCTAGAACTGCTATTTTAACCTGAATTCCTAGAACAATACTGTTGATCACCAGCATAAACAATCAATCAATCAGCATCTTTTTTTCCGTACGTTCCTAATTCAGCACATTACAAATCTGCATGATGACAGAATCAGCATGTTACCTATCTGAATCAGTCTAGCTCTGCATTTTCCTTGGTGAGATACAACATTGCTGAACTGGTTAAATGGCATTTAAACACAGAGAAGCAGTAGTGAATGAGTCATTAAACTCTGCACCTGTATGATCACCCCAATGAGTTCTATGGTGTGTATTAGGTTGCTCAAGCTTACCTTAGCCACCCAGCTAAAGAGAGGTGACATTTTAGCTGTGACAGGGGCTCATCCGCATCACGCACACTACTGAGACCAGCTGAACACAGAGGGACACCAGCCTGGGATTCCGGGCTCCATGGAGTTTGCTATGAAGGCACCGAGTCCCATTCTGAGTGCAGCTGAGCGATGACTTCCCACAGCCAGCATGATGTCATTGTGGCTAAGACATCCCAGTCTGAGAGCTGGGAGGGGGAAAGCGTTGACCCAGCAAGTTCACAGCAGATCCCGCCTGTTCAGAGTTAAAACATTCAGAAGGTGAAAGTGTTTCACATGACTCAGGAAACGGAGACAGAAGCAGAGTCTGGAAGCGTTTTACACAGTGTAACAAAAGGAGAGCTTTGTAAAGTCTGCCATACAACCCAACGTACAAAACAATTACTAAACCCGAGGTAAATGTAAGTGAATGTAACCCTAGGGGTGTTTGACAAAAGAAAAACCTCAAATAAAAAAAGATGAACTTTTTAGGAAATACTGAAACCTACAAAAAAATGAGTAGGTATATTTTATTGTTTAACCCTTTTGCTGCCAGAGCAGTTTTTGCAAACATATAATTCACATTTTAGGCCTGAAAATTACTTAAAACCCCTGAGAATGATATTTCCTGAAAAGCAGACCCCGTAGAATAAAATGATGGCAGTTGCAAAGTTTTAGATCACATATCAGTGCAACTTTTTATCAAACCATAAGAGTAGGAAGGATAGGCATTTTACGCAATTAAGGGACAATAACAGCGTATAATTAAGGCCTTCCTCCAATTTCAGCACAAGGACAATTTTCACCTAGCTTAACACGTGTAATTGCTTTTTAACTATTTTAGTTGGCTTTGCTCAAGTGTAATCAAGTGTAATCAAAGCAAACCGGTTCTAGCACAGCACCCTGCGTAAACTAACAGTGTGCATTTCTCATTTCAAAGGTGAATGTATTAAAAAGAAAATAATATATTATTGAGTGAGTGCCTCTATACCTACTTTACATACACACACACACCATTACGACCACGTGCCTAATACTGAGTAGGTCTCCCTTTTGCAGCTGAAACAACCCTGACCCGTCAAGACATGGAACCCACTAGACCTCTGAAGGTGTGGTATCTGGCACCAAGCGTCCGTAGCAGATCCTTTAAATCCTGTATGCTGTGAGCTGGGGCCTCATGGATTGGACTTGTTTTTCCAGCACATCCCACAGATGCACTATTGGATTGAGATCTGCAGAATTTGAAGGCCAAGTCAACGCCTCAAACTCATTGTGTTCCTCAAACCATTCTTGAACCATTTGTGTAGTGTGACAGGGCACATTATTCTGTGGACAAAGGCCAATGCCATCAGGAAATACCATTTCAATGACTGAGTGTAATTAGATTTACAGTATGTAGATATAAATATATATGCAGCCTATCTCATGTACAGAAACATATGTGTTGATTTGGCAGAAATCCAGTGTTACAATTGCGTTGTCAGCTTAGGGCTCATTCACACTAATTGTGTTCTGTGTATTGCGACTGCACAGACAGTGCAATTTGCCTCGTGTTCCATTATGTCAGCTCACACCATCGTACTGAGGTGATGTATGCTGAAGAATAAAAAAGTAGGACATTTATAGTAGTACTTAGTAGTAGTAGGCTACTGCTCAGCGCCGAGTGTTGTAACGCACCACACTGCATCACAACGCACTGTAGTGAATAGAGATGAATGAAAATGTCACTGACATTTCAATAAAGTTTAATGGGCCCTTAAACAGAAGCTCTTTGCTGCTAAAAAATAAAAGTAGCATTGTCACTCCTGACTGCTTTACAACAGAAATCCTCTTTTCATTTCTCTTCCATGTGCATACATTGATTTATTTACTTGCAAAGCAATGCTGCTGTCTGGACTCCTGAGACCCTTCCCAAGCACTGTGTATGGAAATGGCTTTTTTGGGGAGGGGTTTCAACTTCAATAGGAGCATAGCCCCTGCGGGAATTTTAAAACCCAGGCTGTTTTTTGCTACAGAAACAAGCTAAAAGAAAAATGAATGCTGGAACATGATCTAGAACAGTGGTTCTCAATCTGTGTAACCTCAGGACCCACATTTGACCTTGGTAATTAGGTCGCGACCCAAGTCGCACTGCAATGGAACTTAAGGTATTAGGGTACCGCACGTTCCTGTGCGGGTGTACGAACTGTGGGTGGGAGGTGGGTTTTGTGGTTCGGCAACGCTACACACCTCCACACACCAGAATGCACAGTGTGTGCGATTGCATGCTACAGTGCGTTAATCGCACGGTACTATGTGACTAACGCACTGTACTAGTGTGAATAGGTCCTCAAAACACTGACATACATTTACAACCACATTCTCACACATACACGCTCTAAAAAACATTTATAATTAAAAGGTCCACCCAGTCTCCCTAACTTATGAGAACTGGAGTGGGGTCCAGTGTGGGCTGCTGTGCTGTGAAGGAGCTCCGTCCATATGTGCATTGCTTGTCCAGCTCCCTTGCACACCTTATAGGAGGTGCCAGGAGCCAGAATGTGATGTCGCTCCGGTCCAGGCACCTCTATAGGTGCCGCGCAGGGTCCCCTTCATCAGGCTCAGAGTAAACATCCCGATGATGAAGGGGACCCTGCGCGGCCCTGAAAGCGCTTGATGACACTGAGTATTGATTGACATCAATAAATGGATTTCCACTGACATTGAAGTCTGTCGTGCTGGTGACTTTCTTATACTTGATTATGCTGAATGCGGCGCCAACCGCGGTCACTGCGAGCACCCTCAATATACTCCTGGGAGTTCCGGTAAGGAGTGAAACAGGTCATTGGACTTTGGCACCTCTATAGGACACATGAGGGAGCTGTAAGCAATGCATGTATGGATGGAGCTCCCTCGCGGCCATGGAAGGCATGCGGCGAACCACTGAACATGGGTTTGCGACCCACTTTTGGGTCACGAACCAAGGATCTAGAGGGTTCAGGTGGGTGGGAACCATAAGTCAGCTTTTCCGCAGATCAGAAACGGTTCTTCTGTTACAACAGAATAAGATGTGATGGTGGCAGGCAGCACGTGATTATGCCCTGGTTCCCTGAGACCAGTCTCTCCCTGGGACAGGGGCGTCCCAAGGCCAGGTGTCACCCGGTCTCCATACTTGGTGACACCCCGCCATGTCGTCATTGCGCATTATATTATATTAAAAGCTCTATTGAATAAAACAAGAGGAATATTGTATGTAAACAGGAAATTCATAGAACATACCACAATTTTTATGACAGGTCTTCCCTCCATAACGTTTCTTTGTGTACTTTATTCACCTGAAGGAACCTCAACAGAATCATTTCACGACTGCATTATTTCTTTATAAATGAAACTCCACTTTCTTGCTGCTCACTTTGTCCAGAATCCTCTCCACATGACTGAAGCAGAATATTTAAGGATTACATAAAGCTTTTCCCTGCTAATCTCTAACTCAGCAGCAAAAACTACTTTGCATAAATGCAAGAGATAAAAGTGCAACATCTCTAAAAACAGGAACCTGGCCTGTCCAGTTAAAGCATATGTTAACCCTAAAGCTTGCCTTACACGGCTTGAATTTTGGTTGATTCCTGCTGAATCTGTTGAAGTTCGAGCTGTGGTGACCGGGTTGGCACCACCTGGCTTCCCAAACGATGACTGAAAAAATCGAAGGAGTCGGGTAGAAAATGGTCAGCTGAACAGTAACTGCATCCAATCAAATGCAGTCACCGTTTGAGTATTCAGACAGCTGTGGATTCCTCTATCCATGTCATTTAGCGTGTTCAGCCTCTGGTGTATGAACGGGTATGGTTAGCCAAACTATGAAATGTTGGTTACTAACTTCTGCAGCTCACTGGATGTCAATGGAGCATCGCAGTACACCGCACTGAATTGCAGAGACCTGAATTGAGCGTGCAGTTTGTACACTCCAAATAAAGTTTAAAAAAATTAAACAAACAGTGTAGTTACAGGACATCACCGCTGTCACTTTAGAGCCTTGGTTATCAACTAGTGGGTCGTAACCAAAAAAAAGTGGGTCGCCGCATGCCTTCCAGTTCTCCGTCACAGCACAGTAGCCCACACTGGACCCCAGGCTGAGGATCCAGTTCTCATAAAGGTAGGGGGACTGGATGGACCCCCAAAAAAAAACATTTTTGGAGTGTGTATGTGTGTGAGATTGTCTGTAGTTGTGTAATATATATATATATATATCAGTGTTTTTTATGAGGGCCCGTTAAACACTAGTACAGTGCAGTTACAGTTGATCACACTGTACCATGCAATTGCACCTACCGTGAACTCTGGTGTAGGAGGTATGTTGTGTTGCCATTCACTTGAATGGTATCCCAAACGCACTTCCCACCCACAGTTCGCACACTCACACCAGAACACATTGTACCCTAATGCCATGTGTTCCATTGCAGTGCAGACATTGGTCACGACTTCGAGAACTATGGAGTGATTTTCACTCACCCTCATAGTTCGAGCAAAACGGTCACACATCGGCTCAATAGATCAGGAACTGAGTGAACACATACTGTTGCTCGCTCACTTCTCGATTCTGTTCCTGTCACTCACGGCTCCCTGCAGGGATTCCCCCCTCCCCTGTCCGATCCAAGCGCTGACTGGAGGAACGAACGGGGGTGGGGGCGGGTACAGCTGGCTCTGCCTCTAGATAGGCAGAGCCAGCTGTCAATAACGCAGCTGGATCTCGACAGTAATGTCGGGATCCATCCCGGCTGCGGCGGTCTCAGTATACCGCAAGCTGTAGCTCGCGGTATACTGAGCTTTGGGTGACGGGAGGACGCTAGTTGATGTCCTCCCATGACCCTGAGGAGAAATATGGGGAAAAGCGCTGACCCCATAGTTCTCCTTTAATGACCAAGGACAAATATGGGTCTTGAGGTTACACAGGTTGAGAACCACTGATTTAGAGGACACTAGTGGCACAGTAAAATGCTGCGCTTTACCTTGCAGCTAGTGTGAACAGGCCCTCAATATCCATGACAGATTTCTAAGAAAGTGAAGATGATTCTAGAAACATGCACATGATTAAATTATAGCAACATGCCTCCAACTTTATATTTACAGTCCACATAGTTGTAAGAAAAAGAATTCCTGAACTGAGGGGAATGACCTTGATTTCTACATGAATAGTTCTTAATATGTCATCTGACCTCCATGGAAGTAATAATAATAATGTAAAGACAGCTGTGTTTATCAAACACACAAAAGCTTCTATGCTGGCCAGTTTTAGGGCTTGTTGACACCAAATGCAGACCAGATCTGCAGTGTGAACTAGAGCCCAAAATACCATTGGAATACATTGGACGCAGTTTTGATCCAGTCTGTAACTGCTCTGCACTGCTCCTGGAACGCGCTTGGTATTATAAAGGCCTGAGTGAATAGAGGTTTTGCAATCACGGTCCCTCACAAGAAAAAAATAGGCCGCATAGTGTAAACCCTAACTATTAAATTCTCTTTTTATACCTTTTGGTCAATTAAAGGGGACTTCCAGGACTTTAACCCTTGCAGTGGGGCTACCCCTGCACTGCAAGGGTTAACTGCTCATTTTGGCTTAGGGCGCTCCAATAAGAAAAAATATACTTACCTTAACCTCGATACTGCCTGGCTGCTAAACCAGTCCCTGCAGCCTCTTGTCCCCCAAGGCTTCGACAGTATAAATCTCACTGACATCATAGCATCTAATGCAGGTCCATGCAGGTGCCTTAGATGTGACGACACTAAGGGACATACAAAACCTAGAGTTCGGATGAGCACTCACCGACAGGACCCAGGATCAGGTGAGTATATTTTCATGTTGGCCCCTAGACCAAAAACAAGCACTTAGCCCTTATAGTGCAGGGGTAACACGACTGCAAGGGTTAATTTTTTTAACAACTGGAGTGCTTCTTAAAATATACCATTGCAAGACATTGTGGTCTAAACAAATTATTGATTTTACCCCAGAAAATCGGGCGGTCCGAAAACAATTTTTTTCCTGACGAAACACACACACACACACACACCTGGAAAAGTTACAGAAATGTTACCTTCACACCTGCACTACACCGTGCGTCCTGGGATCGCACGGTCCTGCACAATGCAGGCAGCGATTGCCGCGTGGCCCCATTGATTTTAATGGGGTGACATGCGCGCAGCAATCGCAGAAAAAAAGGTATTTCCCTTTTTTGCGATACATGATGTGCGGCTGTTTTAGGCTCACGCCTTGGCGACTCCTGGCCATGCGGTGAGGCGCCGCCTAGGTGTGAACCTAGCCTTAGGAGAACATGACATAAAATGTGTGCTCAGAAATCATAAAATCGCCGTTACAACTATTTCAGTCATTACAAGCAGATCTGGAAATACTTTCATCTCTGTGTCCTCTGAATGCATGGCCTGATCATGACCCTGCTTTTGCCCACATTACAGTCTGTTACATTTTTTAAAAGGTCCATTATGTTTCTGTGATGTGAGGACAATCTGCACATAATCTCAGGGGCATAACATTCAGAAACAGCTATAATCTGGTACTGATTGCCTGCCTGCCTGGAATCCCCCCCCCTTTCTTTCCTCTGAAGCTTTCTCAGCTATGCCAAGTCATTTTGTTTTTGATAAAGAAAAATCATGATTTTCTTTTGAGTTGTATAAACTGGCTATAAAATAATCCCCTCCCACAGCTCGCCCACTGCTGTCCTCCGTATGTGACCACAGAGCCACCGGGGATGATGGCTGCCTTCAATCCCCCAGACCCCATGCCACCCACACCTTTCCCTGGATTCATAGGACTCCTGTCCCACACAACTCCACTTCCACCAGTAGCTGATAGTCTTCTGTAGAACCTCACCACATTGTCTTCCTTCCGACAAACACCCACACAACCCTCTCAGGATTAATACAATATATGAATGATCCGTCACCTGTCTTAAATCACACCATGTTATCATACATGACATTGCCTTGTCTGGATGGAGGTCATCCCATCCCCACTTTAAGGCCCTATTCACACCAGATTCATTGACATCCATTTTTTTTTTTAACAGATGCCAACACAAGGACATCTGACAATGAATAAGTGTGAAAGGAGGCAGTTCACACCAGTGCACTGCATTGATGTCCGCTGCCCTGAAGAAAGAGTAGAGCAGGCTCTAGTTTTTTGCAGCGCAACACAATGAAGGGAATTTATCAAACCTGGAGCAGACAAAATCCGGAGCAGATGTGCATGACAACCAATTATGCTTATATCTTCTGTTTTTTCTGTTGAGATCAGAAAATGAAAAAAATAGAAGCTGATTGGTTGCCATGCACAGCTGCTCCAGATTTTGTCTGCTGCAGTTTTGATAAATCCCCCCCAATGTGTGTTGAACACGCAACAATGCAATGAACATGAACACAAGGCAGAACCAATACCTTAGATAGCATAGTGTTAAAATTACACACACAAAAAAAATGCAACATAATGCAATGCACGATAACACACTATGTCAACACAAGTGCACTTGCAATGAATCATGTCCAACATGCACACATTTAGTGTAAATGCACCCTCCGGTCCAAATTGTCCAAAATGTCTTGGTATGCTGATGCCTTAAGAGTTCCCTTCACTGGAACTAAGTGGCCAAGCCTAACCCCTGAAAAACAACCCCACACCACAATCCCCCCTCTACCAAACTTTACACTTGGCACAATGCAGTCAGGCAAGTGCCGTTCTCGAGGCAACCGCCAAACCCAGACACGTCCATCGGATTGCCAGAGAGAGAAGTGTGATTCGTCACTCCAGAGAACACGTCTCCACTTCTCTAGAGTCCAGTGGCGGCGTGCTTCACACCACTGAATCCAACGCTTTTTATTGTACTTAGTGATGTAAGGCTTGGATGCAGCTGCTCGGCCATGGAAACCCATTCCATGAAGCTCTCTGCGTACTGTTGTTGTGCCAATCTGGAGGCCACACAAAGTTTGGAGGTCTGTAGCTATTGACTCTGCAGACAGTGGGCGACGTCTGCGCACTGTGCGCTTCAGCATGCGCTGACCCCGCTCTGTCATTTTACGTGGCCTACCACTTTCTGGCTAAGTTGCTGTTGTTCCCAGTTGCTTCCACTTTGTTATAACACCACTAACAGTTGACCGTGGAATATTTAGTAGCAAGGAAATTTCAGGGATGGACTTATTGCACAGGTGGCAACCTATCACGGTACCACGCTTGAAGTCACTGAGCTCCTGTGAGCGACCCATTCTATCACAAATGTTTGTAGAAGCAGTCTGCATGCCTAGGTGCTCGATTTCATACACCTGTGGCCATGGAGGTGATTGGAACACCTGAATCCAATGATTTGGGAGGTGTGTCCCAATACTTTTGGCAATATAGTGCATTATCAACTGTGCATGCCTCCATCCCCACAACCGCATCATCAATCACAGATTGCTTGATCAGATCTATGAATGGAAAGAGACCACAGCAGAGGAACTCCTAGTTCTGAACAGAGTACAAGTGTGGTGACATCACCGCAGTCGCAGTGTATTGACACTTCCTCCTGTCCTCGGAACTGAAAGTATGAAAATAGGCTGGAGGAAGTCTGCAATAAATAACCTGACCATTACACCCCGTGATACACTGATTGCGTTTGCAATGCTTTGCACGCTCCAATGCAAAAAAAAAACACCACAATAAAAGCCAATTTATTTATTTTAACGTGTGAATGTTTATCATTTGTTTTGCAAAATGTGAACTTTGCCTTTAAGGACATTGCAGATAACGTTTCATTGTTGTGGGTAATAGATTTCATTATACATTGAAAACAATGAAATGATGTGGGAAGATGGAACTTAAAGAGATCCAGATTCACTGGGAAGGGCCAATACAACCAAGATGTATGTTTGGAACAATGTGAAGTGTAGATATGTAAAGACTATTAAACAAAAGATGTTTTCCAAACGATTCAACTGTTCAGAGTTAAGTAGTTTAAAGGCTGGAACACAGTTGTCCACAGAAATATCTGAACTATTAGTTGTAGTATAATCAGCTAAAAGAGCTGCTATTGTATGCAATGGGCTTGTCCACTGGGTGAGCAGAAAACACAATGACAAGATGCTGGAGGAATACAGAACCATTTCCTTTTAAAATCAGGTTCATTTTCCAAGCACCAAAACTGTTAGACACTCTACTCGGCAGCCTCTCTCCAACACGTTTCACCCCCACCCCCCCTCCCAATGGAGCTTGATCATAGAGCCATTAAACGGTGAAACATGTCACAGCGGGGCTGGTGGGTGGTTTGTTTAACAGTTTTGGTGTTTGGAAAATGAAGTTGATTTTAAACCCTTGCAGTGGGGCTACGCACTAATTTCGTCTTTGTAAAAAAAAAAAAAGTTACTCATCTGATCTTCCAAGCTGGTTTGTTTTTAGACCGTTCCCTTCCGCCTTGCTCCCCCTCCGCTCCAGCCATCTACGATCCCATAAATCATTAAGTTTTATACACAGTACATAGGGCGCAAGGACACCAAAGGACATACGATCGCTGCAGTGTAGGAGGAACTACGTCACAGCCAGCTGGTTTCAACAATCGGATGTGTATAATTTTTCAATTTTTGAACCTAGACAAAAAACAAGCATTTAACCCTTGCAGTGCTGGGGTAACCCCATTCCATGTTTACCTTTCAAGTGGTACATGACTTTTTTTTACAAACTATTTTGGTGTATGGAAAGAACAGACCCTGGAGGAGAGCACACCAACAGGCTGGAGAGGATGGTGGTCTGTGGAACGCCTTGAAGTGGTTGTGATCATTACTACTTCATTATAAACTATAAATCCAATCAGCACTGACGCAAAGCTTTTCAATGACTTTTCTACACACGATTATACTGCATTTTGTGGATAATCAATGAGAAAACCTCTGATTGCTGCCCTTAGGTTACCTCTCAACACCCCCCCTCCCAATGGAGCTTGATCATAGAGCCATTAAACGGTGAAACATGTCACAGCGGGGCTGGTGGGTGGTTTGTTTAACAGTTTTGGTGTTTGGAAAATGAAGTTGATTTTAAACCCTTGCAGTGGGGCTACGCACTAATTTCGTCTTTGTAAAAAAAAAAAAAGTTACTCATCTGATCTTCCAAGCTGGTTTGTTTTTAGACCGTTCCCTTCCGCCTTGCTCCCCCTCCGCTCCAGCCATCTACGATCCCATAAATCATTAAGTTTTATACACAGTACATAGGGCGCAAGGACACCAAAGGACATACGATCGCTGCAGTGTAGGAGGAACTACGTCACAGCCAGCTGGTTTCAACAATCGGATGTGTATAATTTTTCAATTTTTGAACCTAGACAAAAAACAAGCATTTAACCCTTGCAGTGCTGGGGTAACCCCATTCCATGTTTACCTTTCAAGTGGTACATGACTTTTTTTTACAAACTATTTTGGTGTATGGAAAGAACAGACCCTGGAGGAGAGCACACCAACAGGCTGGAGAGGATGGTGGTCTGTGGAACGCCTTGAAGTGGTTGTGATCATTACTACTTCATTATAAACTATAAATCCAATCAGCACTGACGCAAAGCTTTTCAATGACTTTTCTACACACGATTATACTGCATTTTGTGGATAATCAATGAGAAAACCTCTGATTGCTGCCCTTAGGTTACCTCTCACCTGGAATCATCTAGATCAGGGGTGCCCATTAGGTCAATCGCGATCTACCAGTCGATCGCAAAGCAATCCCTGGTAGATCTGGTTTAAATTACAGTTATTGTTTTTCCACTTTCTGGTCCACTTAGGCATTAGTGATGTATCCCATGGCTAACAGATGCATCCTGGGAAGGTTACATTACAGTGCATTGCTGGGAAATCTCATCTGTAATCTCATGAGATCTCAGGAAAAAGAATTTTGCTCCCCTGAGATAAGCATGGTCACATGTCCAAGTCACATGTGCCAGAGTTCCAGGAAGTAAAGGGAGATATATTAATCTGCCCTTAGTAAAAATGGCCTCTGTGAGAAGAATAGGGAGGAAAGGAAAAGTTAGGTATTCAAAGAATAAAAAGCTGGCAATTATCTAGAAGTATCTGTGTGTAGATTGTCATTACTAAACATTTCTAAAAGGTGCCTTTGTTTTCATTTTAAAGATAAGGGTGAAGTTCCTCTTTAATAGACCCTTCATTATAATGGGATTGCTCCACTTTAAGAAAGCAACATGTTCAGTGTGCAACTTATCCGGAAAAAAAATATTTTCAAGAAACTTTACAGACTCTGAGCAGGAGTCAATTAGATTGTCAACACTGGTATTGAAATCCAGGAATCTACAACAACCAGGAATGCACAAAACACAGGCAAACAATGATATGTTCATATGATCAATAAACACAGATAAATATTTATATCAGCCCCCAGAGAGTAAAAGGCCCTTTATCCTAGTTTGCATTTCCTTTATTTGTTTCCTGCCTGCAAGGTTCAGTTTTATGACTAACCAATAGTTGGGCATCCAACAAAGCTTGAGGAAATGAGTCAACTTCAGGAAGACACGAAAGTCTTATGAACAAAACAAAGCAATACCTACGCTGCTGGCAAGAACATTACAGAAGATCTGTCAAAGCGGCTGCCAGACCATTGTGCAAATGGGACACTGCTAGTCACAGCAACCTGACTGAAACATATACAGAACCTGACTTAGGTGATATAACTGCAAATATCTAATGGGTGGGAGGGTGACTACAAAGAACTACACAATATTTCTCCATTATTATATACAAAAGACTTAAAGAAAAACTCTGGGCAAAAAAAAAAAAAAAAATTGCAGCGGGGCTACCCCTGCACTGCAAGGGTTAAGTGCTTGTTTTATCTAGGGGGCTCAAACTAAGAAGATATCCTCACCTGATCCACTGTCCCGCCAACTACGGGTCGCTAGA
>NW_017307292.1:449667-477995 GCF_000935625.1 Nanorana parkeri
CGGGGGGGGGGGGGGGGGGGGTGACTTGAGAGCTGACCACCACAGGACCAAGGATCAGGTAAGTACCAAAGCTTCTGAGCCCATTAGACAAAACGAGCACTTAAACGTTGCAGTGAGGGGTGGCCCCACTGCAAGGGTCATTTTTTTTATTTCAAATACCAAAACACACAACACTAGCTCCCCCCTTTTAAATCTCCTCTGCCAAATAATCAGCAGAGAGTTAATGCGTCTAGATGTAACGCATATAACACCTTAGTGTCCCAATGACTAACACATCTATATAAACAGTGATTGAATAACATAAAGTGCAAAAAATTTCATAAAGTGCTAAAGTTCATAGGAATAATTGTCTGAATCAATGAATTTAAAATCAGCCAATCTTTCTTCCTTGCTCCACCTTCGTGCAATCAATCAAGGGAGATTTAAAAAAGGGATGAGGTAGCGCAGTGTTTTTTGGCGTTTGATGAGTGGAATATCTCTACATGTCCTCCGATTTATTCACTGCAGCTGTCACTGATTATATTTGAGGAAAGTTATCCTAAAATCGCAGAAAGACTGGGTAACAGTGTTTCTAAAAATCTTCCAGGACAGCAACCTGAGAGATGATTGGTTCTCCCATCTACAGGAAACACACAAAAAAACCTCCCACCCCCCCCTCGTCCCTGAGTAGAGAATAAAAAGGAAATTACCTCTACCAGTGCACGAGGGAGAAAAAAAAACAATGGTGGGAAGTAGGCCTGTTGTACTGGAAGATTCTTAGAAACATTGTTACCGGTAAGTCTAACTTAGATTTTTCCCAATCATCTTCCAGAACAGCAAGCCGAGAAAACAACCAAGTTAACCAACAGGCCTACTTTAGGGCAGGACAACAGTCTGCAGAACTTTCCTGCCGAAGGCTAGGTATTACTGCGACAGGATCTCCACCCTGTAGTGTTTCACAAAGGTACCCTGACTTGACCAAACCGCAGCTCTGCAGAACTGCTCCACTAAAGCGCCTGCTCTCTCTGCCCATGAAGTAGCCAAAGATCGGGTAGAATGTGCCTTAATGGATTTAGGGACGTCTAATCCTTCATTCTTATATACAAATACAATAGTTTGTCTAATCCACCTAGCAATAGTGGAACGGGAAGCTAAATAGCCCTTTTTTGTCCCTCCAAAATAAGAAAAAAATTGACTGGTCTTTCTAAAATTCTTGAAAACTTCCAGGTACCAAATAAGACATCTTCTGACATCTAAAGTATGAAAGACCACCTCCTCCTGATTTGTAAAAAGAAGGTAATTTCTTGCGATATATGAAACTTTGAAGTCACTTTAGGTAGATACATAGGATCTGGTCTTAATATTAACCTGTCCGGTAAAATAGAAAGATAGCGATTTTTGATTGATAAGGCCTGTAGGTCTCCTACTCTTCTAGCCGAAGTTATTGCTAGAAGGAAGACCATCTTAAAAGTCAATCATTTCACGGAGATCTCCTCTATTGGTTCAAAAGGTTCTTTAGTAAGACCTCCAAGAACCAATGACAAGTCCCACGGGGAAAAAAATATTTTTCTGTATTGGCACGATCTATTGATGGCCACCAAAAAACACCCAATTAGTGCTTCCTCAGCTAAACTAATGTCCAGAAATACTGACAAAGCAGAACCTTTAGGGTACTTACTGCTAAATCTTTATCTGCTCCGTCTTGCAGAAAGTCCAGAATAACTGGAACAGAGTGAACTAAAAAAATCCCTCTTTACACCAGGAAAAATAAAAAAAATAAAAAAACTTTCCAAACTTTATTATACATCTTCCTGGTTACAGGCTTTCTGCTGGATAAAAGTATCAACTACTTTCTTGGAGCAACCCTTCTCCTCTAGGATCCTCCTCTCAAGATCCAAGCCGTTAAATTAAAAAAACTCCGGATTGGGATGAACAAACTGAGCTTGAGATAGCAGATCTCGTCTGAGAGGCAACTGCCGAGGGCTTTCTAACAACCTCCTTTGGAGCTCTGAAAACCACATCCTATTGGGCCACCAAGCAGATATTAGGATCAGTTTGCAAATTGACTGGACTCAATTTTTGTAACTCCCGGGGAAGAAGGAATAGAGGAGGGAAAGCATATGCTAGGGAAAAATTCCATTCTTGAGTGCATCCACCCGCTGGGAGTCTGCTTCCTTCCTGTTTGACCTTGTTGCAAACAGGTCTATGTCTAGATATCCCCACCTGGAGACTATCTGAGCAAACACTTCTTGATGAAGCTCCCACTCTCCCTGTCTGATCCTTCTGCAGCTAAGAAAATCTGCCATCACATTGTCTGTACCCTTTATATGAACTGGCGAAATGGATCGAGTGTTTGTTTCTGCCCATTGCACAATTTCCTGGGTTAATTCCAGCAGCCTCAATGGCCAGGTGCCCCCTTGATGATTCAGGTATGCTACAGTCGTCGCATTGTCTGAAAGAATCAGAATTTCTTGGTCCCCAATTCCGTTCTGAAAAACTAAGAGCCTCCTTCACCACTGACAATTCTCTCATGTTTGAGGAGGTTTCCCTCAAAGTGTGGGACCAGGGCCTTTGAGCCTGCAACCCCTGAGTGTGCGCTTCCCACCCCCAGGAACTGGCATCTGTGATTATGCGAATTGGAACCAAGGTCTCCCCTATGCAAGAATGTGAGGATTCACCGACTACTGTCCCAGATCCGGCACTTGGAATCCAGGCACAAGCGCTCTACAGCGCTGGCTTCACAAACTGCCCTCCGCCAAACTAGAGAGGCTCTGAATGCCCTGTTATATCAGAAGACCAAACAGAAGTTAGTGACTTGTAGGCGAACGTTCTATGAATTTTCTAATAAACCAGGCAGGCTCCTGGTCAGAGCGATTGGAGGGGGATAGATTGGGGACGTATATCCCACATATTAGTTCCCACAATGGAGGCCGAGTGTCCATTTCGAAAGACATTGCAGGGGCTTTTGAGGACTTCTATACCCGCCTGTATAACTTGCGAATCCCGCATAACTTCATACTTGGGTCAATCGGGTATGCCCTCCCTTGACCCTCAGGTGTCGGATCTCTTGGAATCCCCACTGATGGAGGAAGAATGGGGCTTAGCTATTAAACAATCCAAACCTAAGAAGGCACCGGGGCCTGAGGGGCTCACGCTGTGGTATTATCAAACGTTTAGGCCCATCCTATCCCCGCATTACTTGAGAGCCTTCAATGCCCTAGCCACTGACGGTACCCTGCCCACTGACGCACTGCGGGCCCACATTACAGTGATCCCGAAGCCGGACAAGGATCCTTCCCAATGTGGCAGCTACCACCCCATAACGCTACTTAACGCAGACCTCAAATTGTTCGCCAAAATGTTAGCAAACAGGCTCCTTCCTCACATTAGTCACCTGGTCCATTTTGACCAGGTGGGCTTTGTTCCATCAAGAGAGGCACGTGACAATACCACTAGGGTCCTAAATGTAATTCACTCCGCACACAGGGGTTCCCACCCCCTCATGATGTTGTCAATTGACGCTGAAAAAGCTTTTGACAGGGTGGATTGGCAATTCATAGACTCCATGCCGGTTTTTTTGTTTTCTTTTTACATTGACGCAGCTTCCTTTAACCCAGCAGAAGTGGAGCACAGCTGCTGGAGGTAAAGATAAGGAGGGAGAGGGGGTTAGTAGTAGGTGGTAATGACACACTGACCGGGGGGGGGGGAGGAGAGAGACACCGACTTACGCTAGGTGAGGGGGGGGGGCACCGACCGACGTTGGGGGAAAGAGGGAAAGAGGGGAGAGACACCGTCCGATGCTGGGGTCCACTAAAAATTTCCTCGGCCAAAAAGGGGTCACGACTGGAGAAAGTTTAAGAAGGCCTGGTCTAAACCAGAACCAAAAGAGTGAAGCACACCAAAAAAGTAATGAGACAATGTGTAAAGGAGGAAAGGTTCTTGTTCACATACTTGGAAAGTGAATGAAAAATAAAAAGACATAAAATAAAGTTACACACAACACAGCAACAGCGTTATAATGGAATCATCAAAAAAGTTAACATTGTTAAGTGACTTTGGAAAATCTCATACATCAATATACATAAGCTACAAATGTTATCACAATTTCCCTCTTTAAACATTTTATTAAAGTACACCAGATACAAAGAGGAAACAACTGCTCATAAACAGGCACTTGGAAGGCGGTGACTCTTGCAATGTACTCTAGTCTACCGAGTCTTGCAATGTACACTAGTCTTCAAAATCTCTTGACGGTTCAGTATTCAAAGAATTACATCTCCCACACAGCTCAGCCCTAAACAAGTACAACTCCGAGACAGCGCAGGAAGGGCAGGAGCAGGCAGAGAAACTAGGAAGCCAGTTATTACATTGGGTGTGTGCAATTAAATGTCAGTGCAGTAGAAGATCCCAACCAATATAAAGTATTGAGTGGATTTTTCTATACAATAAGGGAGCCCAGAGATCAATAAACAGTCTTAGCAGGCCTCTGGTCAAACATGAAAATTAAAACTGATAAAATTGATATGCAATACAAGGTAACACAGGCATGAGAAGACACCGAGAAATACAGACGCTGATTTTTATCTTTCTCTAGGTCATTGATTCCCAAGTACTAAAGCCAATGGTCTAGCAAAACAAACAGGGAAGTGCCATTCTAGGATTGAGGTTGGCAATGGCAACCACCATATTTCCTTGAAACAGGTTTGCTGAGACAAGTAAAGCAGCCACTGCTCCAAGCTCACTCCCATGATAGACTACAATCTCAATACAAATTATTTAACTTTATGTGAGAATGTAGTCCACCACAGGAGTGAGCTTGGAGCTGTGGCTACTTTACAACACACACAGGATGAGGAACAAAAGTAGCCACCCTCCAGAAGAAAGGACAGTGTCAGCAATTGACGCTTACTCGTGTATAAGCCGAGGGGGGCACTTTTCAGCCAAAAAAATGGGCTGAAAATCTCGGCTTATACTCGAGTATATACGGTATTAAAAAAAGCTATGTTTTTGTTAATAGTTTAGGGACCTGAATGCATTTTTAAGATTGAACTCCTGAGTTTACTACCACTTTACAGAGAATGTAGAAGTATAATAATGAACATTAAAACCAGAGATGGTCAGATACAAACATTAAAAGCAAAGAGATATACCAGAGTTCAACAGTGGACACAATCTTCCCCTAGAGGTAAAAATGGCCCTACAGGAACAGCTGTATGTTTTGCACCTTATGACACTTTACAACGAGTGGTAAAGCATTTAAACAAGAGAGCATTGCCGGAGAATCCATAATCTATGCAACAGGCTGCCTGCTATCTTTCCTTTTTGGGGTACACAGAGGATTGAAGATAGGAAAGTCCTGTCTACCAACTTTTTTTGTAAAGCTTCCAATCCACCTTGTACTTCCTTACAAGCTCTAGGCAATATATTAAAGTATAATTAAACTTTTTTTTAGCAAGCAGTAGATATATGCAAAAACATGAAAAAAAGATTACTTACGTCTGTCTCCGCCGCTCGCTCCCATCCGAAGATCTGAAGATTCTCGAGCGGCCGAGCACCATGATGGGGCAGGAGCATGCGCAGTACAGATCTTTGGTAGGGAGAAGAGGAGAGACTCGCTGCAAATCAATGCATGCACCCGTCTGCGGTGTATCAGAGACCCGCACCAGCACTGGAGGGACTCCTGAATACAAGTGGAAGGAAGATGATCGGATCAAGAGGCATCATTTAAGGCAAGTCCTTAAAGCAGCAAGGGGGGGGGGGGGCGTGGAGGGCAATTTAGGAGTCAGCTCCATTGACAACAACTATAGAAATCCTCATAAGCTAGGCGCTAGATGTAAATTTAAAGGAGCATTGGCTACCTGGCTCCTGGGATTGCTTCAGCCCCAAAGGGAACTCATCTTAAAACTCAAAAGAAAATGTCACAAAGATTTTACCTTCTTTTCTCTCCACCACTGTGCTCCTCTGCTTCTTCAAGCAGAATGTCATATGTTATTGTAAACCTATGGCCAAGGAGAAGTATTGAGTGACAGCAGGGCTAGCTAGTGGCGAGCATAGGCTTTCAGGTATAACTTCCCCTAATGTTAAGTTAATCAATAAGACCATGCATACAGTAATTGGTAGCCGCCAGATGTCGCTGGGCAAAAGAAGGATTAGTGAAAGAATTCTGTCTGCCATGGGTCAGTGCACTATGTTCAATGCCATAATAAATATCAGACACTGATGCAATTTACACTTGCTTGTACAAATATCTTCCGGAGAAATACTGCCACCCTCCCAATCCCAAATCAGAAGTATGACTCATATTAGTTACATGCTGCTCATTGTTATACTGGAATCTTTAGTTCCAGTTTTGCACAGATAACAGGTTCTGCCAGTGTGATGACAACTTCATGCACATATGAAAAAATAAGTCATGTACATTTGTAATGCCTGGACTTTGGAATATTCACCAAACCACCATAAAGTGCAATTAGTGATAAGCCAAAAAAAGAGGTAGATCATTCATGCGAGCTGGATGTGCTATATGCTCAGTTCCTTGCTTTGCTGCCTACCTATTCCACATTATAATAAGATCATTTCTTTTATTGATGGCGCAATCTTGGACAGCTTGTGCACAAGGATGTGTCTTCAGTGCTCTCTACCAGCTTCGCTTTCTTCAAGAAAGAACCATGCTTGTCCTATTGCAAATACATGAAGTGAAACAGATAAGCACGCTTGCGATTCCTGATTTAATGTATAATTAACATTGATTAGAAATTATATATGACTTGAGTGATAATCAATAACATTTACCACAACATGACTGATGGGTATACAATATCTATAGCTGCCATCTATTTAGGCTTATAAGATCCAATTGTTTTTTAATCTATCCCCTTGGGGAGGATACATTCCAGGATTGTGTGTTTTCAATATTGTAAAAAAAGTATTGTCTGATGATTCATATGTTATATGACTATAATCAATGTATGTAGGCAGTGCAGTCAAACTGTAGATACTGGTTTGTCCCTGCAGACCAATGCCACAGAGTCATTTTAAAGCTGGACTTCAGCCTTAGTCCAAGTCAGTGGTGGCGAACCTTGGCACTCTAGCTGTGCCAAAACTACAAATCCCAACATGCATCTGCCTCTGGGAGTTATGTCTGTGGCTGTCAGAGCCTTGCAATGCCTCATGGGACTTGTAGTTCCACAACAGTTGGAGTGCCAAGGTTCGCCACCACCGGTCTAAGTCTTGAACATTTGTACAGAGTACAGGAGGTGTGCATGTACATTACAAGCTGCAGCAACTCAGGTAGAGCCCACATTCCCTGACTAGAAGATATCCAGTATCATCTAACCCAGTGGTTCTCAACTGGTGGGTCGTGACCCAAAAGTGGGTCGCGACCCCATGTTCAGTGGGTCGCCAAATGCCTTCCACTTTTGTAGGTGAGATGCTCCTCAGCCTCTCCCTAGTGCAGCACTGTCAGTTCTCGCACCAAGCAGCCATTAAAATTATGCTACCCGGCACCGAGTGTCAGCTTGAGGTGGGCTGGGGGTATGGCCACGAGGGAGCTCCATCCATACATGCATTGCTTACAGCTCCCTAGTGTGCCCTGTAGAGGTGCCTGGACCGGAGTGACATCACATTCTGGCTCCTGGCACCTCTACAGGGCACACTAGGGAGCTGTACAAGCAATGCACATGTGGATGGAGCTCTGTCACAGCGCAGCAGCCCACACTGGACCTCAGACTGAGGATCCACTCCAGTTCTTGTAAGGTAGGGAGACTGGGTGGACCTACCATGTGTTTTGGTGTGGGAGGTGTGTTGTGTTGCCATTCATTTGAATAGCACCCCAAACGCACCTGCCACCCACAGTCCTATTGCCTGCACCGGAATGTGTGGTACCGTAATGCTGTGCATTCCATTGCAGTGCGCCTTGGGTCACGACTTAATGACCAAGGACAAATGTGGGTCCTGAGGTTACACAGGTTGAGAACCACTGATCTAACCCTTATGTGTCCAACCAAACTGTGCTTTGCCTGGCCACCTCATTCATTAGATTTTCAACCATGGAGGCTCAACATCACATGTGGGCACCGCTTGGGACAGTCTGCATGCTAAAGCAGCCTACATAGGAACCTCCATTTCTTCAGACTGACATCCACCCATCAAGGCATTGTGAAATTTGCAAGGCCAGGAGTCAACACACTGCTTGCATCGGGGTTGTGACACTGACAGGAGTACTGGGCAGGGTGCTGTGATGTTTCCAGTAGGGATGTCCCGATACCAATTTTTTAAGTACAAGTACAGTCCCTCGTGTACTTGCCGCTACCAATTACCGATACTTTTACTTAAAAGGGGACATGTGGCATTTTTTTCTAAAACACAGACTGATTATTTTAGGGCAGTTTCTCACCAGGGCCAAATACAGATGTCACCAGAACTAAATACATGTCGCCACAGCAGAACACATGTCCCTAAGGCAGAATAGTATTCTGCTTTGGGAACATGTGTTCTGCAAATACATGTCCCCAAAGCAGAATTCCTCTCACCAGGCTGCGTGTCAATCTCACCCGAGCGACGTGGACATCTGCAGTGGCTCTGCGGGCACTCCATCAGACCGACGATGCCGAGACCCGGCCTCCCCCACGTCCAGTCCTGCAGACTATCTGCACTGCTGGGCTCCGCGACTTTCAGCCATCTCCTAGCCCAGTGGTGGCAAACCTTGGCACTCCAGCTGTTTTGGAACTACAAGTCCCATGAGGCATTGCAAGGCTCTGACAGCCACAGACATAACTCCCAGAGGCAGATGCATGTTGGGATTTGTAGTGTTGGCACAGCTGGAGTGCCAAGGTTCGCCACCACTGTCCTAGCCCGATCCTCCCAGTCAGTGTGCGGCGGGAACCCCCAGCTTCTAGCCCTGGGGTTGTAGTTCTGCCCCCGGAGCTGTCCATGGCTGTGCCTGCCCAGGGAAGGAGGAGGAGGAGATAAAGAACTGGACAGGCACTTCCATGGACAGCTATCTGCAGGTCCCCAGCAGGCTGCCGAGGTCCCCACAAGCACGGAAACTCGGATGGCCGATTCTTTTTGGAAATGTAAAGGGCCGGTATCGGCCTTAAGAATCGGGGCATTTTCAGGAGTACAAGTACTTGTGAAAATGCCTGGTGTTGGTCCCGATACAATTATCGGTATCGGGACATCGCTATTTTCCAGGAAGTTATGTACAGCATGCTGCTGGCCCCTTCCGCCAGCCATGTTCTGCCTGCATTACATACAGAAGTAATTGAAACTTCCCCTTTAACAACAATTAAATAATAAATGACATCAGCCATATAGAAGGATCATATGTAATGAATGAATATGGCTTCCCCCATGAATATATGCAAGTTAGAAACTATGCATACAAACAAGGTTTTAAAATCTTAACGTACAGTGATCAGATTATTTCCATTCAATGTCTCAGAGCTAAAACAACTGTTCATTCCATTAATGCTTTGTTGCTTGCAAGTGACAAGACCACTTTAAAAAGAGAACTATGAGGTAAGTGTTTTTCCCCATAGTTCTCTTGAGGGTCACGGGGGGACACAAACTAGCGTCCTCCCGTGACCCAAAGCACATTATACCGCGAGCTACAGCTTGCGGTATACTGAGAACGCCGCAACGGGGCGGATCCCGGCATTACTGTCGAGATCCACCCAACTGCGTGATTGACAGCTGGCTCTGCCTATCTAGAGGCAGAGCCAGCTGTACCCGCCCACACCCCGTCTGATCCGCCAGTCACGCTGGAGGATCGGGGAGGGGGGAATCTCTGCAGGGAGCCGTGAGTGACAGTCACGGCTCTCTGCAGGGTCATGATCGAGAAGTGAGGGAGCAACAGTACGTGTTCCCTCACTTCCCGATCTATTGAGCCGACGTGTAACAGTCTCATTGTCACACGTCGGCTCGAACTATGAGGTTCAGTGATTTTCACTCACCTCATAGTTCTCCTTTAAGGCAAAACAGAGGTATATACTCCATATATCTGAGAAACAGCACAATGCCAAGATTGCCTAGTAATGCAGATGTGTTTTCCTAAAATATTTTTGTTGACTAGGAGGATATGATCAACTTTCACGATTGATGGGACTTTGTTAGGACAGAACTGTGTGTAAGAGAGATCTAAACATAAATATGTATGTTATGTATACTTCTGTATGTTCAACTACATTTCACTCTACACTTCACCAGTTATGTCAGATCAGAGGGGAAGAGCCGGTTCTGCTACACCTAAAGCCCAAACAGCCACAAAACCCGACTGAAAGAAGTCACTTATTCAGACTAATCTAATGAGGAGGGAAGAGCCATAATAAACTACGGTAACCAGATTTCAGCTATCATCCGTTTAAATGATACATGGTAGAAGTCTGCTATCCCTTACACTGATTTATCAACCCATTAGGAGGAGTCCATGTGCTCAATATCACAATAATGTGCTGACCAGTATTGTGGAAAGTACAGACACTTTTTTATTAGGTAATACTATCCCATTCCTATCTTACTCACGGGATTAGGCTGGTTACACAATAACCCAATTAACAAACAAAATACATAACCCTATACAAATGATCAATGACCCGCTCAGTGCTATATACCTTATTCACACAATCCAGAGCAATGATCAACAGAAAGACAATGGATACAAGGTGACCAGCTGCCCAATTTATAACAGTGCATTGATACTTTTCACCACCTGCCGCCTCCTTGAAAAAGGTGCCCGCATACCTTACGAATATCGGCCGATTTTCGTATGCGATCACGTTTCCGTCCGATATTCGTAAGGTTGATGGGCAGTGTACAACCGCAAATACTGTACAATCGATCGACTTTTGACTAACCAGCAGGTTAGAAAACTTCCGCCGAGCGTACAATTTTCGCAAGGTTGGTGGCGTTTCCCTATGTCAAAATTCGTACGATTTACACTGCACATGCGCAGACCAAAATATGTGCAGTTGATTACCGCAATTCGTCCAGGTTATATTTTTTCATTACCGCTGATCCAACCTTGCGATCATCGGGGCAGGATGGGGCCACCGTACGACTGTTCGATCATCGGACGAAAAGTGTAGCCCGATGATCGCAAGGTGTATGGGCAGCCTAACAGTGCAATTATACTTTTCACCACCTGCCTGACACCTTGCAACAGTGCGATGATACTTTTCACCATCTGCCTGACGCCTTGTAACAGTGCGATACTTTTCACCACCTGCCTGACGCCTTGTAACAGTGCAATACTTTTCACCACCTGCCGGACTCTTTGCAACAGTGCGATGATACTTTTCACCATCTGCCTGACGCCTTGTAACAGTGCGATGATACTTTTCACCATCTGCCTGACTCCTTGCAACAGTGCGATGATACTTTTCACCACCTGCCTGACGCCTTGTGACAGTGCGATGATACTTTTCACCACCTGCCCAACTTCATGTAACAGTGCGATTATACTTTTCACCGCCTGCCCGACTCCTTGTAACACTGCGATGATACTTTAGTTTTCAGCACCTGCTCGACTTCATGTAACAGCTGAATGATACTTTTCACCAACTGCCGACTCCTTGAAACAGTGCGAGAATACAAGGATTTAGGCAAGTGGTGAAAAGTAACACTGTGATACTTTTCACACTTGCAGAGTGTTTCCAAACACTCCACTATAAAGGGTTTAGGATTACAGGGAAGTGAGGGGTGCCCACCCAGGCAGCTTTAACTTGAGATCAAATTTGGTTGAGAATGGCCAGCTAGTCTGGCATCCGGAATTTCTTTCAAAGCTGATGGAAGTTGTGTCACACAGGTGATTTTTAGCAGCTCTTACTACTTAAATTTTTAGTGATGAATCAAGAGTGGTAATTAATTATTGCACATACAAAACAAGTGGTTTCCTATAGTGTAAAGCTGGCCATACACTTATAGATTATCTGCAGAGTTTCTATGGTCAGATGGAAGAAGTGCAACAGATTCCTCCATCTACGCTAAACTGTGTGGATGGAGGAATCTCTCGCTGGGCCAAACTTTAAACTAGTCAGCCCTGCTGGAGGTCAAATACCTGAACAATGCTTGCATCCAATCAGGTTGTTCAGGTATTTTGACAGCCAGCCGGGGCGACTATGGCCGGCTTAAGCCAGTGATCCTCCAACTGTAGCCTATTGGAGGGATGCAGCCCTTTGCTTGTGGGAGGAATAGTGCCCTCGGGCCACTATTCCTCCCCCTGACACCGACGGCGGAGCGCCACTCCTCCAACTGACACCAACGGCGGGGCGCCACCCCTCCCACTGACACCAAATTCCCCCCACTGACATCAATGACGGGGCCTCATTCCTCCCACTGACACCAACGACGGGGCACTATCCCTCCTGTGGTCATCAATGGTGGTTCGCTATTCCTCCCACTGACACCAATAGTAGGCATAATTTCTGCCACGGCCACTGACACCAGCAAAAGGAACTATTTCTCCCACTGATAAGGCACTATACCCAACACTGCCACCAATGATGAGCATTATTCCTCCTCCTACTGACCATAGGTACTAGATCATTTTTGTACTCCCACTGACCAACCCTGGGACTTTTTTTTACTCCAGATCTGAGGCATAATTTGCTCCCACTGATGGGGCATTTTCAACTTCCATTGGTCCCCCCTAGAGTCTGAAGAACAGTGAGCTGGCCTCTTGTTTAGAAAGTCTGGGTAACCTTGGTGTCAGCTAAGCAAGTAGCAAATAACGGTTTTTCAAAAACCACTACTTCATACCCTTGTGTAGCTTATACTACTGGGGACCTCCTTCTGTGTAGCAACTGAATGATTCTAGTAGCAATGATTCTAGTAGCAATCAATTGCTAGTAAAATGATAAGTGCCCAGGGTTTGTTCATATCAGTTTTACTGGGTAGTATTACCCAACACAGTCCAGGGGCATAGCCAGGGCAATTTGTCTTACGTTCCGTTAGCTCAATTCACACCACTGTGCTGAAAAGTGTAGGAAATGTTGCATTTTTACACAGCGCGACACTTTAATGCACTGCAACATACTAAACGCATAGACTTAATGAAGGAATATGGGCAAATAAAATCTTAACCCATAAAGTAGTGCTACCCCCACACCACGCAAGAGTTAAGTACTCATTTTGCATAGGGAGCTAAAATAAAAAAAGAGATATACTCACCTGAACCGTGATTCTGGCTGGCTCCTAGACCAGTCCCTGGAGCCCATCTCCCCCTCCACTCCGGTGGCCTAAGGTCCTGTGAGTCACCACGTCCTATCAATGTATTGGATATGAGGACGCCAATGTACATTCCACCACTGGGGGGGGGGCAAAGACTGGAGGGTCCGGTGTAGGAGCCAGCTGGGATTGTGGTTCAGGTGAAATATATAATTTTAGTAGCTCCCTAGACAAAATGAGCAGGTAAAACATTGCAGCTCAGAAGTTTTCTGTTTGCTTGGAGTTTATTGGGACTATAAAGCTTAAGAAAATAATAAGCACTGAGACGCGCCGTACAACGCGCACCAGCAGACACTCTACCATTGGTGGGAACAGGCTCTAAAAGGGTTAAAAGCCCCCACTGGCATCATCTGTGCTCCTTCTCTAATGTGCATTACAAATCCTCTCTAGCTAGAAATGAGATGATAACATATACTTGTCTTTTCATACATTCCCCATTCTTGTACTGTGTATTGGAAATGATACATGGAACCCTACAACAGTAAACACGACTTCAGCTACGGATCACCTCCGAACTATCACGCCCAGCATAGAGCGGTGTCGTGCACGCCGCTGGGACTTGTAGTGCGTGTGGTTCGGTCGGTGGACAGGGCTGTACGTACCTTGTTCTCTTTCTCCTGGCCCGTGTCTAGGTGGATGGAGATGAGTTTCTGTAGCCTGGCCTTCATGTCTGCGCTCCGGCGTCTACAGCACAGCAGCCCGAACTTCTCTCACCTCCGGGCGCCGCTTCCTCGTCATTCAACGTTCAGCTGTGTGGAGCTCCGACCAATCCCGGGCCGCTCACACATCGCTCATACTCTTCATTGGATTAGGAAGTGCGCCCAGTTCCTGAAAGACTGTATTGTGCTCATGACTGAGCCAGAGCTGTGCATGGAGTATGATCTGATACTGGGAGCACTGGGGGGCACTGGCCGCTGCTGATTCAGGGCTCCCCATCTACTAAAGTCTTCTCTAGACAAATCCTTTTTATTGTAGTTTTGGATAGAATGGGTAAGGATTAGGCGTCATTAAGAACACCAGGGCTGTGCGTTAATCGCAGGGTCCCGCGCAACGCACTTACCGTGCATTAAAGCCCATGACACACCCCATACGAAGCCGCGAGAAGCAAAGCTGCGAGGCGCAGACATTCGCATTCAGTGTGCGAGAATTTGAGTAGCTGAGTGCAGCAAGATGAAAGACTTAAAAGAGAACTAAGGGGTAACCTTTTTTCCCCATAGTTTTCTTTAGGGTCACGGGAGGACATATACAAACCTCCTCCTGTGCCCCAAAACTCAGTGTATAGTGAGCTATCGCCCGCTTAATGCTGAGAGCGCCACAGCCGGGACGGATCCTGACAAAACTGTGGAGATCCACCCAGCTGGCTACGTCCAGCGGGTCACCAAGCCCTGCGTCCAGCGGGTCACCAAGCCCTGCGTCCAGCGATTCACCAAGCCCTGCGTCCAGCGGGTCACCAAGCCCTGCGTCCAGCGGGTCACTCAGCCCTGCATCCAGCGGGGCACTCAGCTCTGGGTCCAGCGGGTCACTAAGCCCTGTGGGGGGGGGGCCCGGCCTAAAGCCGTGTAAGGGGCCCCAAAATTTCTGATGGCTGCCCTGCACGCTGACTCTAACTATAGGGATGAGTGTAATTCACTCACCTCATAGTTCTCCTTTAACCTTCAGCCAATTGGTTCATGCATAAGAACTCAATGGAATTTGCGCCCTGTCACGCAAGTTTATATACGCGCAAGCTGATTGGCTGAAGATTAAATGTTTTCATATATGTACGTTCAGGTATGCGAGCTCTCGCCAGCTAACGCACGTGAGAGGAAGCTGCAAGACACACTGCACCTGAAGGTGCGCATGCCACAGCTTCCCTTTGCTCCATGCGGCTTTGCGTGTACTGTGTCATAGCCTTAACAGTGCGGGAGGTGTGCTGCGTTGCCATTCATTTACAGTGCAGTTGAAAAAAGTAGTACATGCACTACTTTTTTTTAGTTGTACTGCAACGCATGGTATTGCGGTACTGCATGTTGCAGTGCAGTAGATTGCTTGCAGGAGGTGCCATTGAAATAAATGGCAGCACATTGCACCTCCCACACTGTGTTGCATGGAACCGTGCGTTAAACGTAGTCATTGAGTCAGTCGAGGCCATCACACTTGTCACTTGTGTTTTTGTCCTCCTATATGCAGAGGAAAACCTGTTAGGCTAGATGCTGTGCTTATGCTTCTAGATGCTTCAAATGACGTGCGTATTGTGTTCACATGCATATGCGCTTAGATGCATTTGGTACCAAATCCTAGCATCAAAACAGTTTACATGTGTTTACATGTGTTTGGTGTGTTAAGAAGTTCAAATCATTCCCTAGATGCACCTGAAAATGCAGATATATGTATCTACAAAAGCATATAGAAGCATCTAATCGCACATAGTGTGAATGAAGTCTTAAGGTGCCTATACACTTTACAACCATCGTAAGACCTTAGTCTTGCGATGGTTGTAAAGTAATAAAAAAAACGTACGATCTGCCCATCTTGGACAGGCAGATCGTACTTGCGATCATCGCAAGCCCACCCACCTGAGGGGCGGGCTTCCGATGACTGCAATGCTGAACGGGCAGTGTGCGCGCGCGCACACCGGCCCGTTCGGCATTTGTCTCCCGAGCATCATTCAAACCGGCCGAAAATCGTACGATTTTCCGCTGGTTTTCTAGCGTGCTCCTTAGACAAAAGACGTGCGACTGTACAGTAGAAAAGGTCGCACGTCTTCATTCACACTGCACGATTCTCGTACGATCGTGGGATTTCTCACGATTCTCGTACGAGAATCGAGCAGTGTATGGGCACCTTTAGACCAGGCGTTGGCCTCGTTCAGACTGGCGGCAGACTCCACTGCCCCTCCATTAAGCAATCAGCGGTGAATCATTTTTCAGTGGGTAGTACAGCAGCGGTGGTACTGCCACCCTCCTAAATGCGCTTTTTAAAAGAAAATACCAATGAGGATATTTAATTGCAATGCTGCAACCACATATTCACACAGTTGCAGCACAGTCTCATTGATTGCAGTGGTCACTTTGGCAAGTAGCACCGCCTGCCAAACACGACATTTAAAATTTACTGCCATGATATGTATACAGCCTGAGCAGCCACTATTTTAGTTTTTAGGTGGGTAGTGTGTGTGTGTGTGTGTGTGCGGGGGGGGTAAAAACTCGGATCATCCACCTGTTTTTGCAGCCCCCTTGCGGCCCGTCTGAACTAGGCATTTCTTGACCCATTTTAACCCTTTTCCCTGCCAAGGCCTTTTTCAAACTCCCAAACATGATATATTTTCTGAAAGCCAACACCTTGTAAAATGAAATAGTGGCAGCTGCAAATGTTTATGTTACACGATATTAGCACAACTCTTTATCAAACCCCCAAAATTTGTGGAAAATGCACTTAAGTTAATTCTAGTGCCCCAAAGCACAATTAAATACTCATATTGTTTGTAAAATATAAAAGATGAGATTATGACCAGTAAATAGATACCCAGCATGCCCAGGTTCAAAATTGCGTACGTCCATGAAGTCCCTACAGGTCATCAGTTTAGGCATACACAAACATATTGCTCTAACTCTGGCATGCGCGGCGATACCCAACATGTGTTGCACGATCGTCGTTTTCGTTTGTAGGCGCACCCGAAGTGTGTTTACGTGAATGCGCGCACGCTCGCTCGCTCGCAATGAGCTCATTATTTGCTTAGGGGGTCCACATAAACATACACTGAGTGGCCAGATTATTATGACCACCCCATCAGTACTTCGTTGGGCCACGAGATGACTCCATGAGATGACTTCGTTGGGCCGCCTCGTGACTCCACGAGATGATGAAAGGTGATGCGAGGAATCTGACACTGCACTGTTGCCCTTCTGTTGTCTTGTACCAGTCTTGCCACTCTCCGTTCTGCCCTAACATTGACTAGTCGCTGGCGGCCACAATTCGCATGTTCAGACCCAGATTTTCGGCTGACAGTCCAGTCTTTAAACACTTTAACAACAGCTGCTCTTGAACATTCAACGCATTCTGCTGTTTTGCTGATACTCGCTCCATGACTCCGAGCGCCAACAATCATCCCACGTTCAAAGGCTGTTAAATCGCGTTGTTTACCCGTATCTTCAGAAACAAATCACTTCTACTGTCGTGGTAAACAACCTGCTTCCCTATTTATAATGGTCTGGCCCTCTAGCAACTCCAGCGCGAAATTATAGCTAATTTGCCTACAAACGTCAGGCGGTCATAATAATCTGGCCACTCAGTGTATATTTAGGGAATCATTCTGAGTTTCATATTGCGTTGGGCTGAAGATTCAGTCTTTACTGTTGATATGCCCATGATCTCATCAGTGCCACCCTCACTAGAGGCCATCAGAGTTTATAACAATGCCACAGTGGCACCTGACTCAGGTGGCCAAAATCAGCATGCAAGTGACGTCAGGTAGACATCTTATGGCCAATGTGTGACAATTACAAATATGCCAATTAAAGATCTCAGAAGTGGTTTACTTCAGCGTTCTGTATGGTCCAGTCATAGTGAAATCAATGTGCATGTGAGAACCACAGAAGGCTGAACAATCCCAAGTCAAGGGGCCCAATCTTTATGTGTATGAGTGACCCATCATGGGCCAGCAGGATGTCCAAGTGGTCAGCATTCTCTCAGGCAGCACTACAGTTTAGGGTTCAAATTCCCTCTGGATATCCTGTTTTCTTCCCACATCCCAAAAATATACTTCTGGTTGAATTGGCTGACACCCACATTTTCTCTATTGTGCGTGTGTGGGAAGAGAGTGATGCCGCTTGCCTCACCAGTTTTATTTAACATGTCTTATCTTGTTCCAGATAAACATTAAATGTGTACATTGTGATACTAACACCAAATAAAACATGAACTAAAGGCCAGCTCAATGTGATTAGCAGTAAAATAAACACTGCACCGGCTGGTTCTGCACACTGATTTATTTCCAGCATTGGTGAGCATCAACCTGGACCTGTACTCCCTCTCTTCACATTCACCAGATCACAAACACATTCACAGCCACAATACTCACAGGAAGTGTCAATAATACAAAAGCCAGACTATAAATACCTCCATCTATCTTCCTATTATAGTCCTAGCATATCTAAACCTAAAAACAAAATATAACAGATTGGAGTTTACTAGTCCGTAGATGTGGTGGTTGCATTCGGGTTTTTTTTGTCCCTAATTTTTACTTGGTAATCCTGCAAATAACACAATTCCTGTCCCTATGCTGGACATCAAAAATATGTTACTTTGGTGTTTGGCATTCTATTAAACTTTAATTTAAAAAAAAGCAAACTTGTGCAGCCAACACATGTAAGGACTGGTAAACTGCAATATATGAAATGTTTGTTATCCTTTGTAAGGAAAGGCAGTTAGTTATTCATATTTTTTGGTTTGTTTTCTCCTGTATAATGTCCACTCCTGCACAGTCTGGGCTTATTGCCTCTTTTTACCCTCCTTCACAATCCGGTCTCATTGCCTTCTCTCTCCCCTACCTCCACAATGCAGTCTCATTGCCTGCTCTCCCCCCTACCTCCACAATCCGGGCTTGTTGCCTGCTCCCTCCGGTACCTCCACAATCTGGTCTCATTGCCTGCTCTCTCCCCTACCTCCACGATCTGGTCTCATTGCCTGCTCTCTCACCTACATCCACAATCTGGTCTCATTGCCTTCTCTCTCCCCTACTTCCGCAATCCGGTCTCGTTGCCTGCTCTCTCCCCTACCTCCACAATATGGTCTCATTGCCTGCTCTCTCCCCTACCTCCACAATATGGTCTCATTGCCTGCTCTCTCCCCTACCTCCACAATCCGGTCTCATTGCCTGCTCTCCCACCTACCTCCACAATCCGGTCTCGTTGCCTGCTCTCTCCCCTACCTCCACAATATGGTCTCATTGCCTGCTCTCTCCCCTACCTCCAAAATATGGTCTCATTGCCTGCTCTCTCCCCTACCTCCACAATCTGGTCTCATTGCCTTCTCTCTCCCCTACTTCCGCAATCCACTCTCATTGCCTCCTCTCTCCCCTACCTCCACAATCCGGTCTCATTGCCTGCTCTCTACTCTACCTCCAAAATATGGTCTCATTGCCTCCTCTGTCCCCTACCTCCACAATCTGGTCTCTTTGCCCGCTCTCTCACCTACCTCCACAATCCGGTCTCATTGCCTGCTTTCTCCCTTACCTCCACAATCCGGTCTCATTGCCTTCTCTCTCCCCTACCTCCACAGTCTGGTTTTATTGCCTTCTCTCTACCGTACCTCCGCAACCCGGTCTCTTTGCATCCTCTGTCCCCTACCTCCACAATCTGGTCTCATTGCCTTCTCTCTCCCCTCCCTCCACACTCCAGACTTGTTGCCTTCTCTCTACCCTTCCTCCACAGTCTGGTCTTGTTGCCTTCTTTTTCCTCTAATTCCACAATGACGTACCATTGCCTTCTCTCTCCCCTACCTCTACAATCAGGTCTCACTGCCACTTCTCTCCCCTACCTCTACAATCAGGTCTCACTGCCACTTCTCTCCCCTACCCCCACAATCCTGTCTCATTCTTGCCTCTCTCCTTACCTCCACAATCTGGACTCACTACCTCTCTGCCAGCAACCACAGGCATGATGGGAAACATTGAACCCATGTCTCAATTCAAGATGACCTTCAGCTAAGTGACATCTGAGGTCAGATTTGGGAATGTTGTCACATAAAGCAATTTGGCTGTTTGTATTAGTACTTTATTGTGGAGTCATTTATTACTATTATTTTTACATGGTATGGTTGCTGTTAAGCTGCTATAATGGGAACAAAGCTACATTTGTGAGCTGATGAACCATAAACAGCACTGGTTCTTGCCTTCTTGCCTCCCCATGCTGGCTAATAAAGTCAGTATGTACCATGTTTCCCCGAAAATAAGACACTGTCTTATATTTTTTGGGGCTCAAAAAAACACACTAGGTCTTTTTTTTCGGGGTAGGTCTTTTTTTTTTAATGTACAACAATCCAAAGTTAAGGCAAATCTAAATTAAATAATCCAACATGGCAAAGTTAAGAATAGGGTGATCATGGCAATCGCAAGAGCAATTTTGCTAACCAGAATGAGCGAAGCGCGCTTTCACCATCGATTCCTCACAGGCGGAGTGCATTTGGTATCACTCCGCCTATGACAGGAGCTGGCGCTATAGAGGAGGCATCGGCTTATGCGGCTCTGCTCCCTCCGCTTCCGCCACGCTTCCTCTAGCGCTGACTTCGTTGACACCTCTGATTCTCTCCCGCGGCCCTCTAAAGTTCCCCCTTATGCCACCACCGGCACTGGGAGTGGTCACAACTAGGTCTTATTTTCTGGGTAGGTCTTATATTTTAGCAATTCCCAAAAATAGTACTAGGTCTTATTTTCGGGGTAGGTCTTATTTCCGGGGTAACACAGTAGTTTTGCTGTTTTTATCTGGTGTGCTATACTCAATACATTCAATATTTTTGTAGTAAATTCCATGTGAAAGAAAAAGTAGAAAAAATAAACACTCATAAAGCATTCTGTTTTGATGTGTTTGCTTTATTGTTGTTTGAGGCCCAGGACAAGCATTTCTATTTAATTCAAAGTGATGGGTATGTGACAGATCTGCATTGAATGTTTGTTAAATGTATGTAAATGTCCAGTAAATCCTATGAACTGGTAAATATAATTTTTAATGGACTGATTCTGCCAAAAGTAAGCAGCAGCAGTTTATACTAGGGATGTCCCGATACCGATGCTAGCATCGGAATCGGAGGCAACAGGGATCTGAGTGAAACCGAGTGAGGGAAGCTGGGACGGGGCTGGCTGTAAATCTATTGCTATAGTGTACTGGACGTGTGTAATGTATATGTAGTACATATATACAGCACACACCTGCACTACAGTCCAGCAATAGAGTTACAATTCTCCGCTGCTAACATGAATAGGTTAAATCATGATCCATAGTACAGAACATGTAGTTGTACTATGGATCATTTAAAGTCCCTTTAAGAAAAAGTATCGGTAATTGGTATCGGCAAGTACATGAGGGGAAGTACTTGTACTTGTACTTGGGCCTGAAAAAGTGGCATCGGGACATCCCTAGTTTATACTGTAAATATTGTTTGTGAATTTAGTCAAGTGGGTGATGATGAAGTGAAAAAGAGGTGAATGGGCAATGTTCTACAAATTGTCCTCAAGTGCATAATACATGTATTTAGGTTCCTTTTATACGAGTTAGCTGCCCACACATGTCAAAATGTGATTGTAGTTACAAGACTTGTAATTTTGAATGCATTTGGGAACGTAATATGCACCTGATAGGAAGCATATTACAGGTTAGTAAATCAAAGTGCCACACTCTGTCTAATAGTCTAGATACATCTTTAATCAATAAGACTAAAAACACACAGCTCACCCCTGCCATGCATTTTTGTAATCCACATCCACTGTGCACGGATAACCCTCTTCTGGAGTAATTGTTTCCAAAACTGCAAAACCACCACACAATGCTCTTCCAAAGAATATCAAATATTATTCCAAATGCATCTGTACAAAGGACAACCACTAACATGTTTGTGCCATACTCAGGCCTTAGTCTAAGGCTGAGTAAGACAGAAACGCAACAGCGGTTGTCTTTTGTGGAATACAATTTGATTATCTTTGGAAGAGCATAATGTGCCAGTTTTGCAGTTTTTGTGACATGTTTATTCAGTGTAGAGTTGATGTGACAGAATATAAATAGCCAGCACATTTCAGGGACTCATGAGAAAACTCCCTTCATCAGGGCTTACTAAGGGAGAATATATATATCATGGCTGTGATGGTTTGAAATTGGATAGGGTTTTGTCCAGTGTGTGAGAATGCCTAGAGCTCATCAGCAGCTGATTTAGCATCCAAAGTTCAGTTCTTAAAGAGGAACTTTACCCTACTAACCATACCAAAATTCTTAATGCCTAATAACTGTCCAAATAAAATAACCATACTTACTAGTCTTGGAGTCCAGAATTGTCTCCATTGCAGGGGAAGTTCTCATTGTACCTCTTTCCTCAAACTTACACTGCAATTGTGTAATTGGGAGGAGGCAACAGAGAGAACGTTATTTTTATGGGAGAAGGTCCACTTTAAGTAATTTCAAAACACCACTATTTTGAAACAGTACCCTGTGTAGCCCCTATATACATATGTTGCTACGTGTATAGCTAATAATTTTATTGTAAATAGTTAACTAACCTTTGCTCTATCTGTGATGCAGGGACTTGTGGGATTTGCAGTTCAGAGGCCTTGACAAGCCTTGCTGTGGGGGAGAGTGGCGACTGCAATTCCCAGCAGGCTGTGTGTCTGGAGAGGAGGGGTGATTCTGGGCTGGGTCTGCTCAGCACACTCAGTCTGGGAGAACCCTGCGAAGGAGACAGAGGTGTGTGGCTGCTGCTGACTCAGATACATACTCTGTGTGCTTGTTAACGGGAGTGTAAGCAGACCGAAGGGCCTCCAGAGAAAGAGAGAGCCTTGCTCCTGGTCTGCTGTGTTCACTGTCCCCTGGAGGATCGCTTCAGTGGGATACTGCATTACCGTTACAGCGGGGACATCGCAGCCTGGACGAACGGCCGTGCCGTTTCAGTGGGGCTTCCCAGAGGGCCCAGCAATCAGTGGGAGGCCCAAAGACGTTTACAGAGAGAGTTTCCAGCATCTTCCTGTGACCGGAAACAACCTCCAAGGGGACAGTAGATGGCTTCAGGACCAGCAAAGTGTTGGCTTGAGAGAAAGGGGACACCAGTCTCTCACCCGAACTGCATGTCCGTGCAGGTGCGGGTGTTCCTGCTCGGACGCAGACAGGATCCATCCTGTCTGCATACGAGTACAGACACCCGCACCTGCACGGACATGCAGTTTAGGTGAGCGTATGGCCGCGTACTCCCATAGAGAAGAACAGGCTGCTGCGTACAAATCACACGCAGCACCTGTCTTTCCCAGGAGCGGCGATATGGCCGCGCACGCAGAACGGATCTGCACGGGCCGGCTGTTAGTCATGTGAATGAGGCCTTACTCTCTACATACTCGTAGAAATATCTGCACAGAAAATGTTTTCCTGTGTAACATGCAGTGCGTTGGTGGAGTTCCCAGTTCACTGCACCTCTGGATTATAACAGCCGAGAGATCTGAAGGGATTGTTACCAAAAAAGGCTTAACATGCCAGAACACATACAGATAAAAGGAGAGATAAAAACAAGCTGGCTTCGCACAGCGGCCACGAAGATACAGCTGAAAAAACCTTAACCTTTTCTATACTTGCTCATCATTCTGTCCTCTGAAATCACAAATAATATTAATATAATTGCTCGGCTTTTTGTTTATCTCTCGGCAGCCACCTTGCTGGTCTCAACCATCACTAACAGCGTTATTTACAAAAGGGTGAAGCTTTTGGAGAAGACAAGAGAAATTAACAATCTAGGCCTGATTTGGAGAAACTCTCTAATTCAGCTCACTTTCCAGTTCAGCTATATTGTCCTAGATTGTTCACTTCTCCCGCCTTCTCCAAACACTTCACCCTTTTGTGAAATACCCTGTAAATAACAATGGGATAATGCCTGCAGTGGTGGATAGGCAGAAGAAGACCCTGATACATACAGGTGAAACTCGAATAATTAGAATATCGTGCAAAAGTAATTGCAGTAAGTGCTGCAGAAGGGGCCCAAACCAAGTACTGAGTACATATGCATGCTTGTACTTTTCAGAGGTCCGATATTGTTCTATGTACAATCCTTGTTTTATTGATTGCATGTAATAATCTACTTTTTTGAGGTTGTGGATTTGGGGTTCTTGGGGTTTTCATGAGCTGTAAGCCATAATCATCACAATTATGACAAATCACGGCTTGAATTATCTTGCTTTGCATGTAATGAGTCTATCTCATATATTAGTTTCACCTTTTAAGTTGCATTAGTGAAATAAATGAACTTTGCACGATATTCTAATTATTCGAGTTTCACCTGTACATGGGGCTTGGACATAATCTGGAATTAACAAAATGTCTTCTAAAATTGAATGGTAAAATCAAATGAAATTTTGAATGACATTCTACAAATCTCTGATGTCATTATTTAATTCCCTGACTAGATTATTCCTATAAACGTTCCTATGAAAATCTACCAGTGCATGACCAGCTTTAGTTTCAAAAGTAGACATTGGGGGACAATTTCTTTGCATCATACTGGCATAGGGCAGGGTCGGTGGCAGGAGAGGTTAGTATTATAGAGATGACAGAGTGGCTTTAATAAATTAAGCATCAAATTTCCAGAAGTGGAAGGAAAAGGAAAACAAAACAAGGAAAACGTTAGCTCAATGTGTACATTTTGAGGGTTGGTTCTGCCCCCTGAAACCCAACTGAATCCCTAGGCGCTAGCCCATGAGTAACAAAACAGAACAGGCACCACCTCCTAGTGCAGTATGTTTATTGACCTAATGATTGAATAAAAGAGTAAAAAGGTTCTACTCACTATTTCTAAAGGAATCCAGGCATATCAATAACAGAGTCTGATGGTCCAAGAACGCTGTATAGTGGTAGGTGCACCCCAATGGGGGGCGTGCTAACACATATTGCGGTAACCAACCCCTTCCTCAGAGCATGGGTCTGAGGTTGGGGTGCACCTACCACTATACAGCGTTCTTGGACCATCGGACTCTGTTATTGATACGCCTGGTTTCCTTCAGGAATAGTGAGTAGAACCTTTTTACTCTTTTATTTCATAATTTGATCAATAAATATACTGCTTTAGGAGGTGGTGCCAGCTCTGTGTTTTGTTGCATGTTGTAAAGATTCCAGTGACTCCCTGGTTGAGAGGGCAGCCCCGTGGATCCTAGCATTGGCGGAATGAGCACCAGTCCCATTGCTTTACGCCAGCCTGAATCTTGCCTATTATCCTGCATACTAGCCCGTGAATGAATTATAGTAAATACAGCCCCGAGCACTAGGACTAGATCCTACGTCTTTCCGAGATTGTCCAAACACCCCTGGGAGAGATGGTAACACACGGATGCTATTATTATTATTATTCAGGATTTATATAGCCCCAGCAGTTTACGCAGCGCTTTATAATATAAGGAAGACATTACAATCACAATATATTTCAAGACAAGATGGTAAGGAGGGCCCTGCCCCTGAGGGCTTACAATATAAAATGCTATGAAACAATCTGTAAAGTTTCCAGCAAAATAAAATAGGAAATGTGTTGATGCCGACACTGATCATAATACTTTTCTGATAAATAATGATATCAATGCCAGCAGTTACATAATAACAGTTTATTTAAAGGATCTCAGGGAGGGTAAAAATAAATACATAACGTCATCCTGCCAACGGCTGCAGCCCAGACTTCACCAACCGTCTTGTTGATCAAACTGTAGCTAGTGGTGTTCAGGTCTGTTATACTGGAATGTGCACACAGGCTCCATTCTCCACCAGTCACAGCAGTCTGTTTAATGTAAAACTGAGTTCAATGCCGTTCACAGAGGGAAAGCAGGCTGGTAATGAGCAACCATACAGTACAGGGAGAGTATCATCAAATGTAGATAACTACAAGCTACACATTGCTTTTAAATGATAGTAATATGAATGTCAAAATTTTTTAAATCTATTTCAAATGCTGAATAAATCACTTTCAATGGATGCTGCTACAGAGCACTGGCCCTGATATCATGTTATAGGGTGACTGCTTTCCCTTGCAGGGTCCTATCGAGCCAACCTTGTGTGCACTAGTAAGCTGTGTGTGTGTGTCCATAAATACAGAAGCACAGCAAGGCAAACCACTCCCTTACCCACTGCTCCCCACTTCTCCTTCTTTGTAATGCTGGGCACACACCTTACAACCATCGCAGACCTTTTGTCTTTTGATGGTTGTAAGGTAATTAAAAAAAACTTACGATCTGCCTATCTTGGACAGGCAGATCGTACTTGCCATGATCGCAAGCCCGCCCCGCTGAGGGGCAGGCTTCCGATGACCGCAATGCCGAACGGGCAGTGTGTGCTTGCGCACATCGGCCCGTGCGGCTTTTATCTTGTGAACATGCCACAAAGCAGCCGAAAATTGTGCGATTTTCGGCTGGTTTTCGAACATGTTCCTAAGATAAAAGTCATGCGACCTTACAGTAGCAGAGGTCGCACGCCTTCCACACGCCTGGCGATAATCGTACGGTCGCGGGATTTCCCGCAATTATCGTACGATTTTGGCAAGGTGTGTGGGCACCTTAACAAACTCTCTCTGTAGCAGCTGGCAATACGTGTCATTGATCTTAATATCGTTGTGTAACAGAAGTTCAGGGAGTGAAAAAGCTACACTGCTACGACAGATAAGCAAATGCTTGCTTCTGCACATAGGGGGATCTGTAATTATCCAGCATCCTGAAGTCTGCCTTTAACCCATCTATACATAAAACGTCATAATTTAGTTTTCCTCATGAGCCCCCTCCTACCCCAAGCCCCATAGTAGTCATGTTGGCTGCTATGACTTTTGTTATGCCACTGGCGTCAATGACTCCTCTACCCTCCGTGGGATAGCCATGTGTCTATGCTCTCTAAATATGTCAGCAGCAAGGGGGAGTGGTTAGAAATGGAGACATGGGTTGACTTTTGACACATTTATCATTATCAGTAACAATTGTGTTTAGTGCTGTTAGACTGCATATTTGGGGGAAAGACAATAGCATTTGAAGCAGGTAATGGAGCAGGTTACAAAGGTACCACTAAGTTTAGATGCTTGCGGAACCAATGATTTTGGCAAGGTGTGTGGGCACCTTAACTCCCTTCTCCAAGCTGGTAGATGGACAGCACCTGGAGATTGTTCTGTCCATTATGATCTTGTACTGGACAGTAAGTTCAGGGAGCTGAGAGTGTTGGAGGTGTTTGGAAATATGATGACTATAAGTGCTTGGGTGAAAATATAAAATAAATATTTTGCTGGGCAATGCATATTTGTTTGATTTGTGTTGATTGTTGAAAACATGTTTGAGAGTTTATTTCTACTATAAGGTAGAACTGAAGCCAAAAATTTAGCTTTCAGTTTTGAATAGAGTAAGGCAGAGTTATAACCTGTCAGATTTTGTAAAAAGAATTTCCAACTGTGTCCCATTGGGGAGATTTCGCTTTACTTCCTGTGTAATAGCTATGGCAGGAAGAGAAGGGAAACACAGTGGCATAGTGGTTAGTGCTTCTGCCTGGCAGCACTGGTTCGAATCCTTGCCAGGTCACTATCTGCAAGGAGTTTGCATGTTCTTCCTGTGCTTGTGTGGGTTTCCTCCGGGTACTCCGGTTTCCTCCCACACTCCAAAGACATGCTAAAAGATTAATTGGCTCTTATCTAAATTGGCCCTCCTATGTATGCATGTGAGATAGGGACCTTAGATTGTAAATATGCAGCTATGTAAAGTGCTATGTAAATTGTTGGTGCTATGTAAATACCAATAATAAATTAAAAAGAAAGGGAAATCCATCCAAAGAGAGGGAAATCCCAGGTGGTCAGCAAGGTCACCAGAACTAGCATCCGCAATGGAAATTGGGGATTTTCTTTCACTTTCTGTGACTATGTTCACCAGGACATATAGTGGGGTGGCTCTCCCTAATCGGGACACAGATAGCAATAAAAACCTGACAGGTGTTGTTTTAATCCTTCTCCACTCTATCCTAATCCCTCTCCACGCTATCAAAAACAAAACAAAAGTGTTGGCTTCCTGTCCAATGAGAGTTTCCCTATTGGTAACTGATGTAGTCTCTTTGGACATGAAAATGGCAGGTAGCATGGCTTGTAAATAAGGTCTGGGAAAGTCAAGAGCCCAATAACAAAGTGATATGTTGTCTTGTAGTGATGTGGAAGAAACCACAGAGCACAGTGGGGGACCACCAATAAAGCATACCCAGAAGTGTTGGCTATCATCAAGTCAAGTCCACTCATTAAAGGCATAGTTCTTCAAGCAGGTGGAGTCACCTTCTGCAGGAAACGCAAGTATGAGTAATCTTCTTTTTCATTGCAGTTCCCTAGTGATAAGGTCACTCTAACACTTTCGCTACCCTTTGGGTTTTTTGCATACATGTTATAATCCACATTTTGTGCCTGAATATTACTTT